>NW_006408764.1:3254999-3291314 GCF_000296735.1 Chrysochloris asiatica
GAAGGTGACCTCTGCCGGAGAGAGAAGGCAGGAGGCAGAAGAGAAGAGGAGAAGAAGAGAGAAAAGAAGAGGGGGCAGAAAGAAGAAGAGGGAGAAGAAAAGAGGGCAGAAAGACGAGGCTGAATGTTTTAAAATTTAAAAAGGTGGGCAACAGGGTTGTATTCTTTTACCATACTCACTCAACCTGTATGCTGAGCAAATAATCTGAGAAGCTGGGTTATGTGAAGAAAAACGTGGCATCAGGATTGGAGGAAGAATCATTAACAGTGTGCGATACGCAGATAATACAACCTTGCTTGCTGAAAGTGAAGAGGACTTAAAACATTTACTGATGAAGATCAAAGAGCACAGCCTTGTTATGGATTACATCTCAATGTAAAGAAAACTAAAATCCTCACCACTGGACCAATAAACAGCATTCTTATTAACGGAGAAAAGATTGAAAGTTGTCAAGGACTTCATTCTTCTTGGATCAACTAACTATCAACACTCACGGAAGCAACAGTCAAGAAATCAAACGTTGTACTGCATTAGGCAAATGTGCTGTACAAGACCTTTTTAAAGTGTTGAAGAGCAAAAATGTCAGCTTGAGGACTACGGTGCTCTTGAGCCAAGCCATGGTGCCCTGACTCAAGCCTCACATGCATGCGAAAGCTGAATAGTGAATAAGGAAGACTGTAGAAGAATTGATGCTTTTGAGTTATGGTGTTGAAGGAGAATATTGAAAGTGCGATGTGCTGCCAGAAGAACCAATAGATCCATTTTGGAAGACGTGTAGCCAGAGTGCTCCTTGGAGGCCAAGATGGCCAAACTTCATCTCTCATACTTTGGACATACTGTCTGGAGGGACCAGTCGCTGGAGAAGGATGTCATGTTTGGTAAGGTGGAGGGTCAGAGAAAAAGAGGAAGACCCCCAATGAGATGGATTGGCCAAGTGGCATCATCGATGGGCTCAAGGGTGGCAATAGTAGATTGGACCAGGAAAGGGCAGTGTTTTGTTCTGCTGTGCATAAGGTCACTATGGGTCCGTACCGATTCCATGGCACCTAACAACAACAACAACAGTCCCTACCTGTGGATAGAGTAAGTTAGATTTATCTGATAGAAAAGTTATTTTTAATAGTTTGCACAGCATCTTTTTAAGCTGTTTTGTATACTAAAGTAATAGAAATAAGACATGAGCTGCTTTATTTATATTCCAGGATATAGTAACTTAACTTATATTGTTATTGGCATTTTTTTTCTTTTAAGGTTTTGAATGTGGATTGAGTGAAAGTTTACAGGGCAGATCATCAGTTTTACATTCAAGAAATCATACACCTTGTTTTATTACAATGATTATAATCCCCTCCATGCACCATCAGTTAACAGTGTTTCTCTATTCACTTTAGCTTTTTTTTTTTTTTTTTCCAAACAGGTATGTATAATAATTTACACCGCCAAAGGGGGCACATTCTGTAAGTCTGCCTCCTGGCCACCAGCTCTACCCATGAATCTAGAGTCCTCAGTTGCTTTGTCTCTCCATGTCCCCATCTCTGCCTCCATCTCTGGTATTGCTGCCTCTCTTGATAAGGTCTCGCATTCCGCTTGCGCTCTTCTCCCTTGATGGTCCTAGGGCCCTCTGTTTCTGGACTGTAAGATTAACTGCTCCCCTGTTTTTGTTACAAAACTTCTACCTCTTAGCTCCATCTCTTTTACCAGACCCATCTTGAAAACTATTTGGTGGTGACTCTTCACTATTAAACTAAACTCCCCCTTGAAACCTTGTAAGCCAGTCACTTCGCGCCTTTATCAACCCATCATTTTAGGTAACCATTGTCTTAAGTTGCCCATCCCTATCTGCCCTGTGTACAGAGGTGGGGATAGCATTGATACTTGATGTGAAAACTCTTTTCCTCTCTGTTGGTATTTAGTTCCTACCTCCATGTTGGTATTTAGTTACTCAATAGTAATTGTTACAATTAATTGCGACTGTCACAATTGTAAAGGTAGAAGTTTTATAACAAAAACAAGTTCTAGTTGTAGCAGTTACCCTCGTTTCCTTTTTCAAAAAAAATTTTTTTTTTTTTGTAATCTCTAGAGTTCTGATTTATCAAGCCTGTTACTGGCATTTCTTTTTCTTTTTTCAGTACCTTATATAACACAGGTATCTTAAGTTCTCTATGGAATCATGTAACCGTACCCACATTTTAGTGGCAGTGTTTGATCAAAGGGTGATGGTGGGCTGGTGGTATGCTGTGGAGTCGGTTTTGACTCATAGTGATGCTGCATAGGGTTTCTGAGGCTGTGAATCTTTATGGGAGCAGAAAACCTCATTTTTCTCCCACAAAATAGCTGGTAGTTTCGAACTGCTGACCTTGAGGTTAATAGCCTGACTTGTAACCACTATGCTACCAGAATACCTTAAAGGATAGTTAAATAATTTGTCTTTATAATGTTTCCATTAGTCATTCATGGTAAAAGTTAGTTTTGATCCCAAATTGGGCAGTGAGAAACTGAATGCCTATGGAATGTACTTATCTTTCTCACCTTACAGGTCCCTCTTTTTTTTTTTTAATGTTTTATTTTGAATTATGTGATAGTTTACATGGGAGAACATTAGTTTTACATTGATCCTATGGTATATCCTTTCATTGCCATGGTTACAATCCCCTCCATGCATCATCAACCAACCAAAGGGTATACCCTGCAAGCCTGCCCCTGGTTGTCAGCACGCAGCCTCTCTGTTTGTCTCTCTCTCTCCCCCCAACCCCCCAGCTGCTCCATCTCTCCACGTCATCATCTCTGTCTCTATCTCAGACATCACTGCTTCTCTGGGTAGGGTCCCGCTCTCCACTCTTTACCCTCTGGTCCCAAGGACCTCCACTCCTAGACTGCAGATTTAATCAGTCCCCTCCTTGCTACAAAACGTCTACCTTTACATTTCCAACCCTTACAGTCAGTCCTGATAACAAGTATTCACTATTGTATCACAAGAGACCTATCCGCATTTCCTTTCATCAGCCCCGCCTAGACACATTGGTTGCTATTCTGTGGAGACCTTCCTCCACACCCCTGCATCTAGGTTCCCTCTTGAAAGCTTGTAAGCCAGTCAGTTCTTGCCTTTGTAGCCTCCCCCATTTTGGGTAGCCATATATATATTTTTAACTGTTGTTTCATGGATGAAATATTTTTTAAGCATACACCTTAAAATATGTATTTCTTAATTATATACTTATTTTGCTATACCAATATACAAAAGACAAAGGGGGCATTAAAAAATAAAATTGTTAAAAGTGAGCAAAAATTCTGTTATTTCTTTCTTTGACCCCAGTGGATTGTTTGACTTATTCTGGGGTGGATGTATGTCACTCTTGAGTGCAGTGTGATGTTGGAAAAATTCTGTGACTTTAGGGATTATGGTTTCTTCAGAAGCCTTGGGTGTGGCAGCCCCTTCTCACATTACTCAGGACCCCTTCCAGACTTGTTTTCTTCACTTGGGGGCTGGGTTTGCAATACTGCCTGAATCACTCATTGGCAAATCTTGTTCCTGCAGGTACAGGTACAGGTACAGCAGTCTCCGCAGCAGGTCTCGGCTCAGCAACTCTCTCCGCAGCTCACCGTTCACCAGCCTGCAGAGCAGCCCATCCAGGTCCAGGTGCAGATCCAGGGCCAGGCACCGCAACCAGCAGCCCCCTCCATCCAGACCCCATCTCTGCAGAGCCCCAGCCCCTCACAGCTACAGGCTGCTCAGTTCCAAGTGCAGCATGTACAGGCAGCCCAGCAGATCCAGGCTGCAGAAATCCCAGAAGAGCATATCCCACATCAGCAAATCCAGGCTCAGCTGGTGGCTGGACAGTCTCTTGCTGGGGGTCAGCAGATACAAATCCAGACCGTGGGTGCCCTTTCTCCACCACCATCTCAGCAAGGCTCCCCCCGGGAAGGGGAGCGGCGAGTCGGCACAGCCAGTGTCCTCCAGCCAGTGAAGAAACGCAAAGTGGACATGCCCATCACTGTGTCCTATGCCATCTCAGGGCAGCCTGTGGCCACTGTGCTGGCCATTCCACAAGGCCAGCAGCAGAGTTACGTGTCTTTGAGGCCTGACTTGCTGACAGTAGACAGTGCCCATCTGTACAGTGCCACTGGGACCATTACTAGCCCCACAGGAGAAACCTGGACCATCCCTGTTTATTCTGCCCAGCCCCGGGGGGACCCTCAGCAGCAGAGCATTACTCACATTGCCATTCCCCAGGAAGCCTACAATGCAGTTCATGTCAGTGGCTCGCCCACAGCCCTGGCAGCTGTAAAGCTGGAGGATGACAAGGAGAAGATGGTCGGCACCACGTCTGTAGTGAAAAACTCCCATGAGGAGGTAGTGCAGACCCTTGCAAACTCTCTCTTTCCAGCACAGTTCATGAATGGCAACATCCACATTCCAGTGGCTGTGCAGGCCGTGGCAGGCACATATCAGAATACAGCTCAGACTGTGCATATATGGGACCCACAGCAGCAAGCACAGCAGCAAACTCCCCAGGAACAGACGCCACCACCACAGCAACAACAGCAGCAGCTCCAGGTTACTTGTTCAGTAAGTGAGACTCATCTGTAGGGCATCCGTCTCCCTCAAGACCTACTGAGGTGCAGAACTTACCTGGCAACCACTGGCACTTCTGGATGGTTATTGCCATGTTGTTGGCCATATAGTGATATAGTATTTAATATTCAGAAGGCAGGAAAATGCAAGGAGGTAGAAGCTCCTTCAGGTGAGGCTATATATCAGACAGGTCGTATTCTGGTACCAAGAGATAAATGAGCAGTAACTGCTTTGGGTCTAAGATTTGAAATGAGATATCTGGGCGCTTCTTTCTGTCTCTTAGAAACAGTAGAATTCCAGGTAAGAGATGAATGGGACATGCCAGGTGTTAAAGTTATGTCCCAAGAGCTGTTCCTGTGTATTGGTTAACTGTAAAGTCCTTAACATTGGAGAGGCTGTGAGATTATTCTTTCTCTAGTTGACAGCACTTCACAACAAACAAGTCATGTGTGGAAATAGTGCAGGTAAACTAAAAGACCCAGGATACTTCCTGGTGGGCCTGTTAAAAGTGGTAACCTTTGGAAGGAATCCTTGAAAACAGCTATGTAGACAGATCTCTCAAAAGCATTTTTGTGTTCCTTGAAAATAGGATTAAAAAGGCAAATTAAAGCAAAATTGTTTGCCGTCTAGTCGATTCTGACTCACAGTATTAAAGAGTATAACTGCTTCATAGGGTTTTCTTGGCTTTGATCTTTATGGAAACAGATTCCAGGACCATTCTTTTGTGATACCCACTGAGTGAGTTCAAACAGTCAACCTTTAGGTTGACAGTTGAGTGCAGACTGTTGGTGCTAACCTTGTAGTCAGGATTTGTTGTTTAAGCCTTGGTTAATTGAGTTTTCTGTTACGGTAGCTGTGTTGAAATTCTTGTTTGTTACTTTTTATTTTGAAATAATTTTAGACTTTACAGAAAAGTTGCAAAAATAGAATTGTGTTGAAGTTTTAGCTTTAAAATTGCTTGGCTCTTTTGTCTTTTCTAGGTGTTAATTTAATTTTGTTTAGCAAGGTCCTTTGTCTAGCAGACCTTTAGAGTGGGGTGTAGGGTTTCTGATCTCATGAGACTACTTAAGTCCATGAGCCTCAGAGGTCAGGGACTCCTGGAGACGAGTGTGAGGGAGCTGGCACAAACAAGGCCCTGCTAGAGGCTGGACCACACTCAGAAGGAACTCAGGTTGTGCGTGATAGGCATAAAGTGACCATGTAGTTTCATAGAGGCACACAGTTTATCATTTTGGGTGACAGTATTGTTGAACTAATTATCTAGTTGTCAGACCTAGTAATAGAACAAAACTGAGTCCTTGCATCTGGTAGCTTAGGAGTCTGTTGTTGAAATACAAACTTATGATTTGTGTTTCTTAGAATTATAAGTAGCATAATTGTGATTGTTGTGTGTTACACACGCAAAGATAAAAACTGATAGGATTCAGAGACTGAGGGGAACAGAGATATCCTTGTGGGAAAAGTGGGATTTGAACTCTAGTTACAGTTTAGAACTGTTCAGGGGGTTGAAGTAGCACAAATACCAAGCCACAGAGAGAAGGGATATAGCTCAGGACAGCATGAGAGGATGGCTGAGAGAGGAACTAAATGGAGATGGGAGGGTTGTCTTTCCAAAGAGAAGAGATGAGTTTGATCAGTCACCTGATAAGACATCTTTCCAGATTCCTGACTCATGGTGACAAGAGGGCTCAAGTAGAAATATATAGAAGAAAGAGGCCAAGAGAGTAGTAATATTCTGTGATCAGGTTTTGTTCATATGATTGAGCTCACCAGGTTTTCCTTGGCCATCCTGGGTTTGATAGTCTAATTCCAGTCAGGTGTCTTTTGGTGCTGATTGTTCTTTGTGTATAATTTCACATGTTGGAGCCCTCACATGTTGGAGCCCTCTGGTGGGAGGTAGTGTCTCCCTTGAAAATGTTTTCTAGAGACATACGTCAAGTATTATTACTGGACAAAGAAAAATTGAGAATACCTATCATGAGGGAAAGATGAGTTTGTCCATTTGTAACCAGACACCCCTCAGCCCTCATTATTAGGCCTCTTGCTAGGTGCTAGGGAACAGAAATGGGTAAGATCGTCTTCCACCCTTACATTATTCACAGTCTATGGGGATGGCAGTCGCTTTCCTGACAAGTCTTTTTTTCCCTTGGGGGCACTCATAGTCTATGGCTTGAACCCTAGAGAAAGCTGGTGACAAAAGTATTTGGCATGAGTTGGAAGGACTATATCCTTTATGCAAGCTTTTTGTATCTTGTTTTTAAGATAAAATTTGTGGAGGTAAACCTTGTATCTATCTCCAACTATTGTCCTGTTTCTGTGCTTGATTTTATTTCCAGCTGGTTCCATTTGCTATCTAGTTGTTGGGTTTTTTTTCTATGTGTGTGTTTGTGGGGGTTTTTTGTTGGTTTTTTTTACCCCCCAACAAGGCAGTGAATGGTCAGTACGGTAACTGGTGACTAAGTTTTTATTGAAATTAGTGTATTGCCGACAGTTAAGGGAACGGCTATTTTGAAGTAAAAGGAGGCTTGCGCCTATGTACCGAAGTAGGGGAGAAGGGGCTTCTTCATGATTCACTCTTAAGAGTCTTTGGGTGCTATTTTGACAGCTGGTCCTGAACTTGGCTGCCTTTCTTGGCCTGCATTTGGTATCTGAGAGGAATGTGATGGTTGGGAGATAATGGAACTTTTTGAAAGCCATGGCTTTCTTTTTGTGACTCCTAGAGTAACCAGTGAAGTCAAGGAGAAAACTTGCCTCCAAGGTTTTTCATTATAAATTAAATTAGTTCTTTGCCACAAACTGACTTTAATACATCTACATATTCCCCAGCTTTGCACACATGAGTAAACCAGTAAGAGAAACTAAGGCTTTTGCATGGTTTGAATTGATTTGTTTTTCTCAGCACTATAGATACTCCAAATACATTCCTTAAAAATTCGTGGTGACTCAGTTCTCTCTTTAAAATCAGAACCCTTTAAACTCTTTAAACAGAACTCTTTAAAATCCATAAGGAAATGGAAAATTCTAACCTTAGGGTTTTAACATCTGAGGGTACAAAGATCTTTAGATTCTTTAAAGATTAGCTGGTAAGTTACCTAGTTATACAAGTACTCTTTGAAAGTTTGTATTAATCTTATTAGTTTCAAGCCTAGCTTACCACAGAGTTTGGTGGTCAGGTTTTACAAGGAAGGGGGGCTGCTTTTTGCAGGTGCGGAGAATAAAATTTAGTTTACTGAGCATCAGATGTAGGTCTTTGTGAAAACCCCATATAGTCAGAATAACAGTTATGGCCTAAGTTTATGTGAAGATAGTATTATAGTCAGTGCTTATTTGTTGTAGTTGTGTTATAGAACATAATTAATCAAGTGAAATATTAAATATCAATTAGGCTTAATTAAATGTAATTATACACTGAGTTAGCAGATACTGACCCATTGCTGTTACTTTCCTGTGAGCGTCTGGTCACTTAAAAAAAAAAAAAGTGACTTGTGGCTGATGGTGACCCCATATGGGGCAGAGTAAAGCCATAGGGTTTTTAATGACTGATTTTCAGAAGTACATCACCAGACTTTTATTTTTGGTTCTCTGGGTGGACTCAAACCATCAGTCTTTTAGTTAGCAGTGAGCACATTAGCTGTTTGTGTGTTTCTGTCTAAATGAATTAAAGCCTTTACTGTATATTGTTTATTCATTAATGCTAATCTCATAGACAGCAGCACTATATAACTCATGCCTGTATGGAGCTTGCTTATCCAACACATATTTATTCTGTAAGATACATCACAGCCTTGTGCTGAGGAACACTAGGTTGCATGTCAGTGCTACACCTGGGAGCTATTTTAAACAGTAAAATCAGCAACAGAAAGCACAAATATGTGGAAAATCTAACACTGTAAGACACTGGAAAAAAATTTTATTTACAGTGTGAGAGCTGAAACAAGGCAGAGCATTTGGAGATTTAAAAAATTGTAACAACTAGACAAGTTTGCAAATTCACACTCTATGAGGATAAATTTGTTTTGTCTTTTTCTTGTTTTCTGCATATTCAGATTTTACCAAGACTTTCTTACCTGTTCACAGGAAGCCTGTACCATAGTTAGTGTTCATTAGAAGTACAGGAGCATTGGCGAATTATTCTTCCATCATGGAAATGTTAGAAAACCTAGGGAAGTAGAAAGTACTTCAGTTATTTTTATGTTCACCCCTCTCGCCTTTATTGTAGTTTCATAGAGAGAAGTCAGGTTTATTTATGTAATTATGTTTTTTCTACATTTTTGTGCCTTAGTTCTTTTTACCTAGTCATGTAAGAATGTTATTTCTTAGTTATAGTTAACATGTCTAATGTTTGCTTTGTAGCCTATTTGGATAAACAATCACACAAAAAAACCAAACCCGTTATCTTCTAGCAGAATTTCTGACCCTATGGATTAGAGTGAAGCTACCTCATATGGTTTCTAAGGTTGTAAATCTATGAAAGCAGACTGCTGCATCTTTCTCCCACGAAGTGGTTGTGGGATCAAACTGCTGACTTTACTGTTAGCAGCCGAGTGCTTAACCATTGTGCCATCCAGACTCCATTCTGTTTAAATAGATATAATTTGCTTAGCTTTTCCCCTTTAGTTGGACATTCATATTTTAGATTTTTCCTTAATGCAAATTCCTGTAAAATATCTTGTTAAGTCTGTATTAAAACGTTTGATTTTTTTATTATGGTAAAAATATAGATATTTAAATATAGATATTTAAAAGCATTAGCTATTTAAACCTTTATGTGTACAGTTCAGTGAAATATGTACATCGTGTTGTACGATAGTACCACTATCCATTTCCATATTTTTCGTTATCCATAACAAAAACTCATTGCTCTTTATGCAGTAACTCCCCACCCCCTAACCATTAATAAATTTTGGTCTCTATACATATCTACTGTTTATCTTGATGCAGAAAGTAGTTCCAGTATTCAGATGGCATCCTTAGGGTATTTGTTAAAGTTTCGTGTTGATTCCAACTGATGGCAACTCTGTATAGTTGTTTCTGAGGAGTGGCAGGTGGGTTTGAACCACTGACCTTAACAGTTAGCAGTCCAGTATCCCAAATTTATTGGGTCAAAGCATATGAACATTTTCTTGGGTCTTGATATATAATGCCAAAAACAATGGATTGCTTTCTCTTCCTGTTTTAATGTATCTTATCAAAGCTAGGAGGATCATTTTTATTTGCTGATGAACACATTTATATGTCATGTATAAATTATTTGGCCTTCCTCTGAATGAGTTTGACATCACTCAGTCATGTATTTGAGAAAGGGAGGTGTGTAATCCTAATCCCAGGCATGGGAAGTGCTCAAGAATATTTGTTCTGAGAATAGTATTTGAGGCCCAAGAACCTTTATTTGGTGTCTTTGTGTCCATTCATTTGGGAATTGCGATTGAGACTCGGGCATTCTCTGCATGATTCTTCACCTGTGAGCCCTTTGCAGACAAAGAAATGTACAGTGCTTCCTGTTTTCCAGAAAATGAGTATGTCCTTTCAAGTAAGAGCAGCAATATTTCAGAAAGAACATGAAAAAAATTGAACCTTGTAGTTGAAGAAACCATGATTGGTTAGTTACGTGCCGTGGAGTCGGTTCCAACTCATAGCGACCCTGTACAGGGTTTCCGAAGCTGTAAATCTTTACGGGAGCAGAAAGCCATCATTTTCCCGCAGAACTGCTGGTAGTTTCCAACTGTTCACCTTGTAGTTCGCAGCCCGATTCGTAACCACTACGCTACCCATTAAAGATCCTTAAATCTTACCCCCTCACATTTTATAAGAGTGGAGGTGTGAGGGGATAAGACTTGTTTGTTGTGCTTTTTATTCTCTAAACCATGGTAGACATTAGCGTCACCTTGAGAGCTTTAAAAAGTACTCATGAATGGGCCCCATTCTAGACCATTTAAATCAGTCTCCCTGAATAGGGCCCAGGCATTTAAAGTTACCCAAATGATTTGAAGGTGAAGCTACTTGAAGAATTCCTGTCCTGAACACTCAAAATATGGTTTGCAGACCAACAACTTCAGCATGACCTGGGAACTTGTTAGAAATGCAGAATCTCAGGTTCTACTTCAGGCCTTTTGTCTGCATTTTAATAAAATTCCCAAGTGATTTGCTTGCCGATTTAAGCTTTAGTGATTGTTGTTGTTTTGTTGTTAAGTGCCATCGAGTCGGTTCCGACCCATAGCGACCCTGTACAGGGTTTCCAAGGGTGTGTGATAGAGACTAGTAATTCTTAATGGTGGCTAAACATTAAATTATGTTTTTTACTTGAAGTTTTAAGAAGGACTAGCACCAGGGCTTTGTGTTGGTATATTTTAACTAGAGATTCTAAAGAGCAGGAGGGCGCTAAGCATAAGCTTGGCTGAAGTTCTGCTTCTGAGGTCCTTGGACTGTGGAGAACTGCAAAGTTGCTTAAAAGTAAGACAGCAAGGAGAAAGAGTTTTGTTTTTGTTTTTTACTAAATGGACTATGTAACATTTGTTTGGTGATTTTGCAGAGGGGCCTAATGCAAAATACTACTGACAGATTTTGATGGTTTCTCTTTCATAGGCTCAGACGGTCCAGGTTGCTGAAGTTGAACCACAGACACAGCCACAGCCTTCTCCAGAACTTATGCTTCCAAATTCTCTGAAGCCAGAAGAAGGGCTTGAAGTGTGGAAAAACTGGGCCCAGACCAAGAATGCTGAGCTAGAGAAGGATGCTCAGAACAGATTGGCACCCATTGGGAGTGAGTGTTGAGGAGGGAGGGAAAGAAAGGGTCGGCTCTGTCTAAAGGCAATAGTTCTGGGCCTAACTAGGAAGTATCATCTGAAGCAGTTGCCAGATTCAAAGCAAACAATAGGTAGGCCTCACTCTGCATATGAGTAGGATATATGGGATTTTTGGAGTTAACATAGCAGACGTGGGCAGAGCAATTTATAGGAGATGGAAACCAGTGGATGTATTCAAGGCCCTCCTTCCTTTATGCCAGACTGAAATGCTTTCATAGTTTTGGTATGTGTAAGGTGACAAGAGGATTAGAGCATGTATGGGATTATTGCTAGTTTGATCACAGATGTAGGTGACCATTTCTATCTCGGTACCCTAACTGGCACTATTTGCTCTGACTCATCCTTCCCAAGGATATGAGTGATTGACACAAAGACATCAGTTGCCAAGGGCCCTGTTCACCTTTTGGGCTTGTGTTTCAGGACGACAACTGCTGCGATTTCAGGAAGATCTTATCTCCTCTGCTGTGGCCGAGTTGAACTATGGGCTCTGTCTAATGACACGAGAAGCTCGAAATGGAGAAGGCGAACCCTATGACCCAGATGTTCTCTACTACATTTTCCTGTGTATTCAAAAGGTAATGTATTGAAGTTGTGTTACCATAGGGTGTTTGCTGGTAGTCAAGTTAATAAAATGACAAGCAAGTGGTTATAATAAAAAATTAATTTTTAGCTGCGTAATGAATTTTTAAATTCACATTTTTTAAGTTTCAGATCTACATGTTCAATTTAGAAAGTAAAATAAAATAAGCATCACCCATAATCTCACCACCTGAAACAACTTTTGTTAAGATATTTGGTATATTACTGTACAACTCTTTCTCTCTTTAAAAAAAAAAATTACAAAGCATTATATTATATGGATTTTCTCTTTTTGTTAAAGTAAATATAAAGTTTTCCTAAAAATGATTCAGCCAAAACAAAGTATGGTGCTAACATACAAGAGAGCTACAGAAAGTTTGCAGAAAGATGTAAATGAGAGAGATAAAGGAGTTTTTCCACAAACCTGTTGAAGCCCCCTCATAAATCTTTTATTTTTATTTTCTGCATTAGCACAAAATAATTAGTTGAAGGAGTCTGGCCAGGTAGATTTTCAGGATATCTAGAGTATACCAGAAGGTAAGACAAGAAAGAAAGAAAAGACCAGAGTGGATGAAGTATGCAGAGACCTGGAGTTAGAAAACCAAAAGAGAAGAACAGGAAAAATATTGAACAATGCAGGAAACCACAAAGGAAGATGGAAGGAATACACTGAATCATTGTACCAAAAAGAATTGGTTGATACTCAACATTTAAGAAGTAGCATAGTGATCAAGATCTGATGGCAGTAAGGAAGAAGCCCAAGCTGTGCACTGAAGGCATTGGTGAAAGGAAACGCTCCAGGAATTGACAGAACACCAACTGAGATGTTTCAGTGGTGGTGGTTGTGTGCCGTGGAGTCAGTTCCGACTCATAGTGACCCTGTACAGGGTTTCCTAGGCTGTAAATCTTTATGGGAGCAGAAAATCTCATCTTTCTTCTGCGGAACAGCTGGTAGTTTCGAACTGCTCACCTTGCAGTTCTCAGCCCAGTTCGTAAGCGTGACACCTGTTTGTGTCACAAAATTTTAAGACAGCTACCACCTGGCCAACTGAGTGGAAGGAATTTGTATTTGTGCCCATTCTAGAGAACAGTGATCAAACAATACAGAAATTATCAAACATTGTCATTAATATAACATGCAAATAAGTTATTTTCTGAGGATAAATAAAAAACAGTTATAGCAAGTGCATCAACGGAGAACTGCCAGAAATTCAGGTTGGATTCAGAAGAGAATGTGGAGCAAGGGATTTCATTGCTTATGGCAGGTGGATCTAGGCTGCAAGCAAAGAATACCAGAAAGAGGTTTACTTGTTTTTATTGTTAATGCAAAGACATTTAACTGGGTTTTAACAAATTATGAATAACATTGCAAAGGATGTTACATAGAACATGTACAGAACAAGAGGAAGTTGTTTGCAAAACAACAAGGAGATACTTCATGGTTTGGGGTTGGGAGGGGTGTGTGTCAGAGTTAAATTCTTCCATTGGTATGCTGAGCAAATAATCTGAAACTGGTCTATATGCAGCTAAGAATCCAATATCAGTATTGTAGGAAGAGTCATTAAAAAATCTCTGGTATACAGATGGCACAACCTTGCTTGCTGGCAGTCAAGAGGACTTGAAGCACTTACTGATAAAGATCAAGGACTATAGCCTTCAGATTACATTTCAACATAAAGGAAACGAAAATCCTGACAACTGAAAAAACAACTGAATCAGTAAGCAACATCATGATAAATGGAGAAATACTGAAGTTGTCAAGGTCTCGTTTAATTTGGATCCACACCAATACCTATGAAAGCAGCACTCAAGAAATCAAACAATCTATTTATTGCATTGGCAAAATGCTGCGAAGATCTCTTTGTTACATAGAAAAGATGTCACTTTGAGTACTAAAATGCACTTGACTTAAAAGTTGGGTGATGAATAAGGAAGCCCAAAAATTAATTGATGCCTTTGAATTATGGTATTGGCAAAGAATATTGAATAAACCGGACTGACAGAAAAATGAACAAATCTGTCTTGAAAGAAGTACAGCCAGATTGCTCCTTAGAAGTGAAGATGATAAGACTGTCTCACGCATTTTGGATGTGTTAACAGGTGGGGGCCAGTTTTTGGAGGAGGATATCATGTTTGATAGAGGGTCAGTGAAAGCGAGGGAAGTCTTTGAGATGGATTGACATAATGGTTGCAACAATGGGTTCACATATATGTGAGCAACAATTGTGAGGCTAATGCTGCATTCTTTCGTGCATGAGGTTGCTACGAGTTGGAACTGACCCAGTGGTCCCTGGCAACAACAGCAAACATAATAGGAACTAATTTTAGATGGACAGTTTAGAGGAGCTGAGGTGGATTTCTTAATGTTTGATGGCTCGAGAAGTCCACCAATATAATGGAAGAGGACTTGTTGGTGGAACTCAAACTATTCCCTGACCAGAGAAAAGTCTGCCTCTCAGATGTTCCTCTCTTCCCGGCCTGCACTATATTTGTTGCTACCACAAGACATTGCCCTGCCTAGGTGAAACAGCAGTCAGAAAATCTGCCTCAGTGTCCCAGCTTAGGAGTGTGTTGTGAGAATCAGATCCACATGATCTGAAGGTACTGTGAATGTGTCCCATGCTGGAGAGTTTGACCTGGTGTGTTTGTTTAGTAGGGACTGGGTAGGAGAGGTAGGTGGTGTTGGATGAAGAAAATAAAGTCTTACCCTGGAGACTACCAACAGCTTTTATGGATTGTTTTCCCTTTAGTATCTGTTTGAAAATGGACGTGTTGATGACATTTTCTCCGATCTTTACTATGTTCGGTTCACGGAGTGGCTACATGAAGTTCTGAAGGATGTCCAGCCTCGGGTCACTCCACTTGGTAAGAATCCTCCTTATATTTGGATTTCTTTCTCACCTTGGTTTTAAAAAGATAGCATCTTCTGTGGCAGGGTGTGGAATACAGGGGGTTATAAATGCCAGCCTGCAGTACCGCCGGCCTGTGTACTGCTTCACCTGATAAGGGCAGATGCACCACTAGTGGAAGAGTGAGACTCTTGTGCTTTGGGTTTAGGGTTTCCTATTGATTAAATTTAGAATCATTACAACAATTTAAAATTATGAACTATTTCAGTTGTAGGTTGCTTGTGTTAGATCATGTTTCCCCTACCCTACTGCCCATGTTATGTCTGGAACATAATTTTTGCTTTACCCACAGGCAATCTCCTGCGCATTATGTTGTGGTGAAAGAGCATGGGCTTTGACATAAACAAATTGAGTTTTAATTTCTGGCTGTTAAATTTTTATATTCTGCTTAACCTTTTGAAAAATTTTATTTTACTGCTTAGACAACAGTTTGTTGTTGTTTTACTGCCTCCTATGTGCCAGGCAGTATTCCAGTTACTGGAGGATGTCATATAGCAATGAACAAATGGAGCACATATCCGAATGTTGTTGAGGGCCATCAATTTGTGTTCTGAATCATAGCGACCCTGTATAGGGTTTCAGAGGAGCAGCTGGTGAGTTTGAACTGCGAACTTCGCAGTTCAAACTGACCTTGTATCCTGTGCATTATCCTGCAGTGCCACACCAGGACTCCACACATCCTAATAGGAGAAGACAATGGATAAATTACAGTACTAATTTGTGATTAAGTACTTTGTGTAGAACAAAGCACAAGGGAATGAAAAGCAAACATACTAGGAGGACGGCATCTCTGAGGGGCTGTCATTAGAACAGCGATCTGTATGAGTGAATCCCTATTTTTTACATTTTATATATTTTTTTAAGCAATTTTTGTTTCTGTTTTTGTATTTTTTTTAGGCGTTCTGGTGTAGTACTATAGGGTCAAAACTGGATTGCTAACCATTAGGTTGGTGGTTCAAACCCACCAGCAGTTTCTTAGAAATGTTATACAGAGTTGCTGTGAGTCAGAAATTACTTTATGACACATAATTTGAATGTTCAAGGGGCATTGTGGTTGTATACATAAGCACTTGATTGCAAACCACAAGGTATGTGATTTGGACTCACCATTTGCTCTGTGGGAGAAAGATGAAAGAATTCTGTTCCCATTAAGATTTAAAGTTTGGAAACCCTATACGGGTCACTACGATTCAGAACGGGCTTGATGGCACTTAATAACAACAAGGATAATCAAAGTTCACTTTTAAACCTTTTAAATAAAAATTCTGAAACCTTTTTATTATTGAAAAGTAAACAGAATAGATTAGTGATCCTCCGTATAGAAGAGACCAGTTAAGGGCTTGTTCACTTTTTTCTTCATTACCCAGTTTTCATAGTAGTGAAGTGTGGCTCATTAACCTCCTCCAGTAATGACCAATTCATGTTTTTAAAGAATCATTGAGAAGTTGGTGGTGGTTGGTGGTTATGTACCATGGAGTCTGTTCCCAATTATAGCGACCCTGTATAGGGTTTCCAAGGCTGTAAATCTTTACAGGAGCAGAAAGCCTCATCTCCCGTGGTCAGCTGGTAGTTTGGAACTGCTGACCTTGAGGTTAGCAGCCTGATTAGTAACCACTATGCTACCAGAGCTCCTTCATTGAGAACTTATGCTTTGAATGTTCTCGGTGTGTTTCAGTCCATTGCACTTGTCTCATTACTGCAGTTGTGCAAATTATCCCATCTTTGTCTACTTTGTTGTTGTTTTTAGGTGCCATCAAGTTGGTACCGATTCATAGCAATCGTATGCACAACAGAAAGAAACACTGCCCAGTCGTGAGCCAACTTCATAATTGTTGGCATGCTTGAGCCAATTGATGCTGCCACTTTGCCAATCCATCTCGTTGGGGGTCTTTCTCTTTTTCTCTGATCCCCCACCTTACCAAACATGGTATCCTTCTCCAACGACTGGTCCCTCCTGACAACATGTCTGAAATATGAGAGACCAAGTTTGGCCATCTTGGCCTCCAAGGAGCACTCTGGCTGCACTTTTTCCAACACAGATCTGTTGGTTCTTTTGGCAGCCTGTGGCACTTCAATATTTTCCTCCAACACCATAACTCAAAAGCATCAATTCTTCTACGATCTTCCTTATTCACTGTCCAGCTTTCGCATCCATATGAGGTTATTGAAAATACCATGGCTTGGGTCAGGCACACCTTCGTCCTCAAAGTGACATCTTTGCTCTTCAACACTTTATAAAGGTCTTGTGCAGCAGATTTGCCTAATGCAATACATCCTTTGATTTCTTGACTGCTGCTTTGTCTGTTTGGAGCCTTTTTAAATTGCTCTGTGGGTCCTTTTCATATAATGGTAGTAATCTTCAATAACTTCCTTCATTTCAGATTTAACAAAATGTTCCTGTTCCAGATGTGGAACCAACCAGTTTTCTGTGGAGCCTAATTCCTTTAGTGGAAAATAGTATTCCAGTACCACGTTCTAAGTGCTGAGGGTGAATATTGCTACTGGATATTAGTCATGTTCTCTAGGCATTTCAGTAGACAGAACTAGAAAAATAATTTTAAGGTAAAATTCATTATTTTGATGCTGCTTACAATTCAGACTGAGAACTACAAGCCTTTTATATAACATCTCTTCATATCTCCTTTCTCTGATAGCAGGAGCCCTGGTCCTCAGGCATTAGAGTTCACTTTTAAATTGTGTTGTTCAGAGGAGTGTAAATTTAAGGAAGTGACACCAAAGAGAACTGACAGAGTGACCCTAAAGTAAGTGGGACATGGCAAGGCTTCCCTGAGACTTAGGAGCTCACCCTTCCCAACAAGGCCAATCTGTTGCCATTCATCATGTCTTTTTTATTTATGTATGAAAGCAGGAAAGCTTTTCCAGTTGTCACTCTAAAGTAGCCAAAGGATGGGCAAAAGTAGAGTAGCCTTAAAGAGACAGCAGTGGACTACTAGAGACAAAGGACTAGCTTTGGCAAGAACAGAGAAGAAGGATATATTGGGCAGCAGACTGGTCCTTTTTTTGTTTCCTAAAAGTGGTTCCTTTCCCTGCCTGCCTGGGGAATCCTGAAACCCATACGGAGGATAGTAAGTAGTCTCTGCTGCTGTCCTCACGTCCCTAATAGTTGCTTATTGACTATTCCTGTGAAGTGAGCTTGGTAGTTAACCCAGACATATTCCTTTGGCAGTAGACCTGGCTACCCAAGGTCCTTGGTCAACCCCTGGCATCTGTTCTTGCTTAGCTCTGGGTTCACTAATGAACTAGGGTTTTGAAATAAAACATGCTCTGCAAGGAAAACGTGTAAAAGTTTTGAATGTCAGTCTCCCTTTTATCCAGAGATCTGGACTTGCTTCTAGATACAATAGGAGAGATCTTACCCAAGGGAAAAAGTGTACATATACAAGTTCATTGAGTCCTGGACATCTTTGAAAATGCACACAAGTGCACATATGTGCAGAGTGTAATTTGTAGTTTTAAGTGTTTTACTCTCCCTGAGAACCGTCTTTTTGCCCCAAATTAACTTTGAAGTAAAGGTAAAATTTAATGTCATGTAAAAATAATCATGTGGCACTGTTTGTTTCCCTGTGTTCCCTAAAACAATAGCATTAGCATAGCATGGTAACATGTTAGAAATGAAGTCCTTGGGTCCTACTCCAGAAACTCAGATTGGCACCCAGCCATAGGTATTTTAATAAGTTTCCAAATGATTCTGCCACATTATAGAGAGATGTTGATTGTTGGAGTTGTACTCTCGCGTACCTTTGTGGGACCTCCTGTCTTCTTGTGTTGTAGCAGTGCTCTCTTGTTCCTAGGCTATGTCCTGCCCAGCCATGTGACTGAGGAGATGCTGTGGGAGTGCAAGCAGCTTGGGGCTCACTCCCCCTCCACCCTGTTGACCACCCTCATGTTCTTTAACACCAAGTAAGTGTTCTGGAGGCTTCATGCTTAGCCACTGCTGGGGTCTGCCCAGTGAAGAGGGTGGAAGCTATCCAGGAGGACTTCTGAATTCCTCTGACACATATTTGAGAGCCTTTGGGCTACTGAAAGGCCCCAACCCCGCTTGGCTGCATTTTGTGTGATGACCAGTGAGGCAAACAGCCTTCCCAGATCCCTACCATCAGTCCTGATATGGCTCCTCCACTGGACTCTGTGCTTGGGTGTGGGTCTGCCCAGATCCTGAGAATGTGGGCAGCAGTTCTTCTGAAGCTTTGACGGGTGGAGGGTAAGTCACAGTCTCTTCCCGGCACCCTTCCCTCTGCCTTGCTTTCGCTTGCGGTCCAGGTACTTCCTGTTGAAGACAGTGGACCAGCACATGAAGCTGGCCTTCTCCAAGGTTTTGCGACAGACAAAGAAGAATCCCTCAAATCCCAAGGATAAAAGCACGAGTATCCGGTACCTGAAGGCACTTGGGATACACCAGACTGGCCAGAAAGGTAGAGGATGGGTACAGGAGCAGCAGAAGCAAATGTTACTTGTTTTGCCCTTCCTTTGTAGTACGTGGGGGACTAATGATTAGTGTTGAAGGCCAGGTGTTAATCCAAGAATAGTTTCCTTTCTTCTTCATAGCCCCATTGTCTATGCCTCATACCCTTTTTTTGACCCAGTGTTTCCTAGTTAAGGTGGCTTTGAGCCCAAGGTTCTTGATCTGGCACTTGAGTTCAGACAGACTTATACCATGTCTGTGTGTGGGGTGTGTTTTATAGTTACAGATGACATGTATGCAGAACAGACGGAAAATCCAGAGAATCCACTGAGGTGTCCCATCAAGCTCTACGATTTCTACCTCTTCAAATGGTGAGGAGGCTTTATTGTGACCGGGTGACCTTGTGTGTGTGCATGTGTCTGTGCATATATGCATGGGTATATTCACCTTTGTATATTGTCACAGAAGCGAGACATACCCTAGTCCCATATTAAGAGGAAACCCACACTTTCATTAAGTTAAATTTAGAAGCAGCCTGGCTGGTTTTCTCAAGATATGTGATGTAAAGGGAGTTCCTACTCCCTGATGGTCACTGTTCATGACAGAGATGACAGGTACAGAGAGGCTGCTTCTAATGCATATTAAGGAATGACACAGCATCATCTTGACTTTGGGCTTCATCATTGCCACTCTCATTTCTTAGGGGACTCTTGCCCTTAGTTTTTGCTTTTGCTTCTCTTGCTCCTGCAGTTTGACATATAACATAGTAACACTAGAATGATCTTTCTAGGTTGCAGGTCTTATGTCCTGTAAATTTAAACTGTCAGTGGCTTCCCATTATTTTACAGAGAAAGACTGTAAATCCTTACATGGGTAATAAGGACGTTCGTGTACTTCCCCTATGAACCTCATGTCCACTAAACTCTTGGCTGTAGCCACACTTGCTCCTTTCCACCCAAGGACACCATGCTGTCGTCTTCACTCAAGGCTTTGGCACCAAATATTTTTTTGTTGGGCAAGCACCTTATTTTTACCCCTTTGGCTACTTAGCTCTCATTTGTCATCTCACCTTAAACACAACTTTTATCAGGGATGCATTTCTAGATTTCCCACTTGTTTCCTTGGCTATATCAAGTCCCCTGGCTGTTTCCTTTGTAGCACTCACCACTGTTTGTAATTGTTTAATTGTTCTGTCTCTTCTGTAATCTGGAAACGCTATAAGGCAGGTGCTGTTGTTCTTACTTACTGCTGTAACATCTGTGATTGTAACATGCATGACTCAGTAGCCCTTGAATATAAGTGTTAGGCAGATAACTGGTAAAAAGAATAGCATGTGTTAATTGCTTAAAAGAGGTATACAGCTCAACATTTGGGGTTGGGGGATCTCAAGTAAGGGACCTAACATCTTTGTGCACTGGAAAGGTAGATAAAGGTCCTTGAGGTAGACTTGAGAGATACTATTAATGGATGGAGTGGAGAAAATAGAGCAAAGACTTGAAGTGGACCTTCTGGGCAATGAAAGTAGGATAAGGCTTGGCTCAACTAACTGACCCCAGATGAGACCTAGGCAGGTCATTAGAAGGAGCAGATTGCAGCTGGCTGCAAGTGAGGGAGGAGCAGGAAAAAGGTAGCCTGACTCTGGTATTTTACAATCTCCCCAAAGGAGGTCCTGCAGTGGAGCTGCTACCTTCACAGCTTTCGCAGACAGTATCTCTCTGGGAGGTTTAAATTGGGAGGGTTAAGTTTGTACAGGTCTTACCCAGCCTTTACCAACATGTTCTTCAGCCCCCAGAGTGTGAAAGGACGGAATGATACCTTTTACCTGACTCCTGAACCGGTAGTGGCCCCCAACAGCCCCATCTGGTACTCCGTCCAGCCTATCAGCAGAGAGCAGATGGGACAGATGCTGACCCGGATCCTGGTGATACGAGAAATTCAGGAGGCCATTGCTGTGGCTAACGCAAGCACCATGCACTGAACTGCCTCTGCCAGTGTGCCGGGGAGACCAGCCAGGAAGAACTGGACAGACTTTGACACTAAAGAAGAGGCCTCCGTTTTATTTTTCCTTTTTTTTAATTGGTGTAGTTTTGAAGCCTTCCAGGCTGCTTCTGTTTTAAACGTAAAAGGAAACTCTGCTCCCTGTACATCTTCATAGACCTGCTGCAGCAGACTCCTCAGCTTGTGGGGGCTCTTAGTTTCCTGAGAGCCAGATGGCCTGGAAAGTTGCTGGTTGACTTTTTCCCCTTCCCACCTCACCTGAGGTCTGGGGAAAGGGCCTAGACTGCTAATAGAAATGTGGTCCCTTCCCTTCCTTAAGAAAGATGGAATGAATGATGGATGGACCCTCCAGAAAATCTCCCCAGTCCCACCTTGGACTGGCAGACCTCGCTGACCACAGAGGAGCCATGTGTTTTCTTTCTTCATATTCCGACATAAACTAGCATCTTAATGGAAGGAAAACGAGAACTTCAATTATGATTTATTAAAGACAATTTCTATTACATCCTCTTTAAGACAAGTGACATTTTAGATGTTAAAGTAAAAACTTTACTTTTTTTTGGCCTAACATTGAGGCCTTAAATCTGAGGCTCCTGTGCCTGATGGAATTCTTGTAACATACACCTTGTGTATCATATAAAGATACCACTCTGTTTCTCTTATGTATTCTTACTCTAGTTGTTTATTAAGAATGACAAGCACGTCTTTTCAATATGCTTGAGAACAATGCCTCATTATTTTGGGAGGTGCCTGGCGGGTCAGTGAAAGTAAAACCGTGCCTGTTTAAAATAAAAGTTTTGAATGGGCCAACGTCCTACCCTGGCAAACTAGCAAAGGGAGAAGAGATGTAATGGGAAGCCTCGCCCAGTGCTGTGAGTGGCTGTGAACAGTCGGGTTAATGCGCATGCGCTCTTTACCTTGCTCCGCCCCCGTCCGGTGATTCGCCCGTTCGTGGTACGTGCTGTCGTAAGCGACGTAGGCGCCGTGACGCTGTCAGCGGGTTTATATTAGCGTGGCCCAGTCGCCTTCGGCCTCTGCTGCGCGGGCCTTAGAGACACGCGCTTTTGCTTCGCGCTGGTCATGGCTGACTATTTGATTAGCGGGGGCACGTCGTATGTGCCAGACGACGGACTCACGGCACAGCAGCTCTTCAATTGCGGAGACGGTCTCACCTACAAGTGCGGACCTATCGGGCTCACCTGGGCGAGGAAACGGGCGGCACGCTGAGTGGCAGGAAAGGGGCTTCCCTTGAGTCATCGTGGGAGTGGGAAGCAGGTTCCTGTCATTCTCCATATACTGGCACTGCCAGCTTTGGAGCGGTACGGGGTGAGGGGTGGCAACTTGGCAGTGCCTAAATTCACCGCCAGAAACTCAAGTGTTCAGGGCACATGGAGTTGTCTGGGTGCCAATAGTAGTGATGACAGACGATAGCAGAGAAGATTCTCTTTCCCCATCTCTCTTTTCCTTGCCTGTGACACATATGCTTAGTTATTCCTACTCCATGCCCAGATTCTTTATGGCGTGAGTTATGGGGATAGAATATCAAGTTACGCTAAACCTGAACCCTCCCAATCTCTCTCCACACAGTGACTTTCTTATTCTTCCTGGATACATCGACTTCACTGCAGACCAAGTGGTGAGTATTGCCAGTAATTGAGACCTGAGCTGCTAACCCTAACCCTTACCAAATTGGACCTGGGGGTGGATTCTATGAAGTGGTCTCGCGGCCTCATGTGCAGGTCTTTTGTGGAGGCTTTGGTACCAGCTGAGGTAAATGAGATGCTTTCCCACACTAATGGGTCTTAATTCTTTAGGACCTGACCTCTGCGTTGACCAAAAAAATTACTCTGAAGACTCCACTTGTTTCCTCCCCAATGGACACAGTCACTGAGGCTGGGATGGCCATAGCAATGGCGGTAAGCCACATGGGGTGCTAGGGCAGAAGGAGTCTATCTTTTTTCCCCCAAAGCATGTAATTAAACCTAACAACTTGTCCCTCTCTCCCTTCTGTTCATTCTAAAGCTTACTGGTGGAATTGGCTTCATCCACCACAACTCTACACCTGAATTCCAGGCCAATGAAGTTCGGAAAGTAAAGGTCAGAGGGGCAGATATCCTGGCCAAGAGCTCCTGGGAATTGAACTGTGGGACGGTGGGGGACTGTCCTACTCCTACTCTAGTACCCTTCCATTTTTGTGGAGTTTTAATTTCTGAAGAAAGCCTGAGACAGTGTCTGCAGGCAGTGGAAGAAGACCAGTTGGACAGTGCCTTCAGCATAACTTTAGTTCCTGTCCTTCACTTTTGGGAGGAGTTTTAAGTATTGGTGTGATTTGGTCATATGACACGCCCAAGAGGGAGCTGGGCAAAGACCCCCATATGCTTCAGACCCAAGATCCTGAAGCAATTAATGCCCTTTTCCTATCATTTTTCCTTCCAGAAATATGAGCAGGGATTCATAACAGACCCTGTGGTACTCAGCCCCAAAGATCGTGTAAGAGATGTATTTGAGGCCAAGGCAAGGCACGGCTTCTGTGGGATCCCTATCACAGACACAGGCCGAATGGGAAGCCGCCTAGTAGGCATCATCTCCTCCCGGGACATTGATTTTCTCAAGGAGGAGGAGCATGACCGATCTCTAGAAGAGGTGGGTGGCACTGGCAGAGCACAGCCAAACTGGTAGCCAAATACAGGGGTGGGGATTAGAGGAGGGAAGGGTCTTTTGCCTGAATGACATCTCACAGGTTGCCCAGCCAACCATAGGATTCTTACATTCCCCTACCCGAGAGGCTCTCAACTGCCCAGATACTTGCCAGCACGCATTGTGTTGTTTGCTACCCTATGGTAGATAACAGCTTTGCCCTTTTTCTCGTGTATTGAGAAGGCACCATGTTATCCTTTCTCTTCAGTTCTCTTGCCACACGAGACAGTTGCAGAACTGTTGGGTCTCTTTGAGGGGGGAGAGTGATTTGGATACTGGAGAAACTTGGTAATCTTTGGAAACATACCCCTGAATTAGTGTAGGATCTGTGGTCACTCTACCTGGCCCTTTCATTCCCTCTCAGATCATGACAAAGCGGGAAGACTTGGTGGTGGCTCCTGCAGGCGTCACATTAAAGGAAGCAAATGAAATTCTGCAGCGAAGCAAGAAGGGTAAGTAGTGAATTCTAGAGATCAGAAGGGAGCCTGAAACCAAAGCCTGGAACCCTGACTCATATCCTGCACTGTACCCACCCAGGAAAGTTGCCCATTGTAAATGAAAACGACGAGCTGGTGGCCATCATCGCCCGGACAGACCTGAAGAAGAACCGGGATTACCCACTGGCCTCCAAAGATACTAAGAAGCAGCTGCTGTGTGGTGCAGCCATTGGCACACATGAAGATGACAAATACCGGTTGGACTTACTAGCCCAGGCTGGTGTGGATGTAGTGGTTCTGGTGAGCTGTTGTACTGAAGGGATCGGGTGATAAAGTAGCAGGATCAGCTGCCATGCAGCAGTCTCAGTACAACTTTCTCCCTGTCCCAGGACTCTTCCCAGGGTAATTCCATCTTCCAGATCAACATGATCAAGTACATCAAAGAGAAATATCCCAGTCTCCAGGTCATTGGAGGCAATGGTGAGGCAAAACTGGGCACTGAAAAAATATGGGGAGCTGGGTTCTCACCTGGACTTTTTCCAAGATCCTTTCCCTCTCTCCCTGCAGTGGTGACTGCTGCTCAGGCTAAGAACCTTATTGATGCAGGTGTGGATGCCTTGCGGGTGGGCATGGGCAGTGGCTCCATCTGTATTACCCAGGAAGGTAAGATGTTTTTTCAGGGCCCTAAGAAATGCTGGCTTCAGCAAGGGGCCCTTATTATCCCCACCTGCCCTGGGGCCAAACACTTTTATGGGAACTGTACTGTGAGCCCTCCAATAGGGCAGGTCTAGGGTCCAAGTAAGACCTTTGGATGGGTGACATATGCTGGAAGCAAGATGAGCTCATTATCAGTCCTCACTTGCCACCCCCTGCCTAGCCTGGCCTCTTTGCTCCTGCTCTGCGCCCTCTCTAAACTCTGGTCTGTTTGTTTTATTTAGTGGCTCCCAAGATCCCTCCAGACATAAAGTCCCACAGCCCCAAATGCCCTTCTACTGTCACGGGCTGCTATAGTAAGTCCGGCCCGGCCCACTGGCCCGGCCCAGCTGCCCACTGCCCGGCTGCTTGGTTGACTGTAGCTGTAGCTCCTGGGGTTTGTGGTGCTAATGGGTGGGTAGGGCAGACTGATGGACAGACCATTGTTTTCAGGGCTGCTCTACAACAGTCCTCTGTTGGGGCATTTATAGGGCAGAAACTTACCCAGACAGACCCTGTTCTGCTCACATCTTCTGCAGTACCAACTCTTGAGTCTGCTTCCAACCATCCACGTGACTGTTGCTCTGATCTTGCCTGAGCTGCCCACTATACAGGGAAGAGGACTGGGCCTGACTCAGTGCCTCTGGGTACTAACTGCACGGTGACTCTTGCCCTACCTGCCATCAGCTAGCTAAGTGTTTCTAGCTAAGACTGACCCCTTGTGATACCAGCTGGGTGCAGCTACGACTGCATGTGCCTGAGGGCTGCCTTGGATCCTGCACACATGCACGTACGCACACACAGGTCAGTGGCAGCCAGCACAACTATTTGTACTGGTTAAGACAGGTGGCACAGGTGTGGTCAATTCAGACATACCTCTTCATCAGCCCAGCTGAAGTTCTGGTGCAGGTGTAGCTCCTGTATGCTGACTGGCCATTGGGCCCTTTGCCTGCCCCGAGTAACCCTGCTCACCTGTTCCTTCATCTCTCAACAGTGCTGGCCTGTGGGCGGCCCCAGGCAACAGCTGTATACAAAGTATCAGAGTATGCTCGACGCTTTGGTGTTCCAGTCATTGCTGATGGAGGAATACAAAACGTGGGCCATATTGCCAAAGCCTTGGCCCTTGGAGCCTCTACAGGTTAGGCTCAGCACCATGGAGTCTGGTGGGGCCCTTTTTCCTCATTACAGCTCAGGCTGTCTTAAGCACCCTCTGTCCGCAGTTATGATGGGTTCCCTCCTGGCTGCTACTACTGAAGCACCTGGTGAATACTTCTTCTCTGATGGGATCCGGCTGAAGAAATACCGTGGGATGGGTTCTCTTGATGCCATGGACAAACATCTTAGCAGCCAAAACCGATATTTTAGGTGGGACAGTCAGACCAGTTCCCCATAGTTTCCCATCCCTCTCCCTGACCTCAGCACCTGCTGTGACCTTGTCCATGTCTTGACCTGTTTCTACAGTGAAGCTGACAAAATCAAGGTGGCCCAGGGTGTGTCTGGGGCTGTGCAAGACAAAGGATCCATACACAAGTTCGTCCCTTACCTGATCGCAGGTATTCAACACTCCTGTCAGGACATCGGTGCCAAGAGTTTGACCCAAGTCCGGTGAGTTTGGGGATTACAGTAAGAGGTTGATTCTAGAACAGCTACCCACATCTGACACCAGTCATTCTATTATTCAGAGCCATGATGTACTCTGGGGAACTCAAGTTTGAGAAGAGAACATCCTCAGCTCAGGTAGAAGGTGGTGTCCACAGCCTCCATTCGTAAGTTATCAACAACCCCAACCCCTTTCCTGTTTCCTGTCACCCTCCTTCCTCCTGCCCTCATCTCACAATTGATCCTTCTATCTGTAGGTATGAGAAGCGGCTTTTTTGATCGAGCAATCCCTCAGTTTTTCAATAAAAGTTGGAAAAAAGTGATGTTTGGTTTCTAATGTTGTATCACCACAGATGCACACAAACACAACATTCTCAATTCAAGGAAGAATCTCAGGTGTGAGGATGCTCTGTGGCCCTGGAAGAGCTCACAGGCCAACTCGAAACCCCTAGGGAGCCAAGGTGGTTCATTCTCACACATAATCTAAAAAAGCCTCTGGCTCCTTAGGAGGGCTCAGTATCTTCAGGTCCTCTGGATAGCCCAGCCTTTGGCCACATGTGATCAGGTCAAGAGTAATTACATGTTACCTAATTTGAGTCTCTAAAGGACCTTGTGAAGAAAGAAGACATTGAAATGCCCTCAAACCTGCATGTGAGCAAACAGGCAAATTAAAAATTAAATTTAGAATGTGTTCCAATACTGCCTTCCCACCGCTGGAAAAACACAGTCCCAAGGAATCTATATGAAAAAAGTGACCTGTTTCTTCACAAGCACCCCTAGCAGCAGCCCCTATCTAACAACACAGCTAACAAAACAAGAAAAACAGATTGTCTAGCAAACAAAGTGTTGTGTGCCCTTGCATCCCACAGAAAGGACTTTCCTAGAGATCAGTTCATGGTGGTTCATTCTGTAGACTGGGCCAGAGACATGAGAGTAGCCCCTCCAGGTGGGGGGATAAGAGCAGCTCCTGTTATCCGGCCTTCATGACACAGGAAGTTGAAGGTGGCACAAGCATTAGGCTGTAAATAAGAGATGCTGATATATGAGCCTGACTTAGTCTAGGCCTGGGCTCCCAGCAGCTTTCCCAAATCCTGGGCCTCACCGTGTCCTGCACTTCCACTGCAATGCCGCGCTCCCTCATGGCTCGAAGCACTTTGGGCTGCAGCCTCTCCATCCGGTCTCCTGTGCCAACCACAATAATCTCTAGGAAGGGATATGGATAGGCATGGCTGGCTGGCCTGGTCTTTCGAGGTTAGGGTACCTCTGCCCTGCCGTCCTCCCCTCATACCTATTGGGGGCGCCAGCATCCAGAAGAGGGCGAAGCTCTCTTCTGTGATATCCAGGTGGGATCCCACCTGTGTAGGAAGGAGGCCGGTTCAACAAGTAACTGCAGCCTTACACACACTCCAGACCCTTCCCGTACCGGGTAGCAGACAAAAGACGTTTGCCAGAACAGAGAGGGGAACTTGTGACTGAAACCCCGGGTTCCTCGTACTGGACTCACGTTCCATTGCACCACGGACTGCGGGAGCAGCGCGCAGGGGCCATGCACGCGGTATCCGTTAACGGTGAAGCCCCGGCTGCTGTAGCTGTCGATATACATGCTGTGCGGTGACTCGCGTTGCAGCAGTGAGATGCTCGTCCGCTGGTACAGCTCGTCGTCCGTCGGCGTAAGCCGATAAGCACGCCGTGGAATCCTGGAGAAGGTGTAGGGTGCTCAGGGACCTAAGTTCCGGCTCTCCCAGAACGGGAAGGAATGGCGTGAGACTGGGGGTCGCGGGTCCTCGGGGAAGAGAAGGAACGGGGCGCAGGGTCTGGGCTCACCATTGCAGCTCCGTTGGCACACAGCGCAACGCTGGTCTTGTCCGGTACAAGATCCGAAGCGCGCAGGCAGCGGCCATGACGAACCGGCGCGCAGTGAGGCCGGCGTGTGGTTGGCGAGGTCGTGACGTAACTCAGGGCGGAAACAGCGCCTCCTGCGGCCTGGCAGGCACAACGCAGCTAGGCCGGTCCTGCGGGGAAAGTGAGAGCAGGCCCTTGCCATCTGTCTCAGGAAGGCGTGTCTCCCGGCACAGGTCTGGTGTCAGTACCTACCAACCGCCCCTTCCCGGGCCCCCTCCGGCAGTCCCAGGGGAGCGGGGCACCTGGCGGTGTGGCTGCCCTCAAGGCACAGACTGGGCCCCAGCGGTGTCCTGCTGCCTCGACTCTCAGCCATTACGAACGCCCAGGGCGGGGCGGCCGCGCACCTGGTCGTGACCAGCACACCTGGCCAGGGCGTGGGGCCAGCCTTTGAGCCCCTAATCCCAGGCTTTAGGGTGTCGGGTTCCAAGGGCGAGTCCAGCGAGTCAGGTTTCTCCGCCTCGCCCCCGAATTACGCCCCTTCCCAACCGTCATCCGCGCGACCGTTGACGGCGCCGCCGCGCGCCGCGAGGGGCGTGGTCGCGCGTGGATTGGCTTTATGGGAGCGCGAGGGGGCGTGGCTGGTAGCTTCACCTTAAAATGGCTCTAAATCTGCGCCCAGAGCCAGCGGAAGGGGACGCCGCGGAGGTGCTAGTGATGTTTTTTGGTTGGGAGCAACCTAGCCGGACCGGAGCAGACATTGAGCTAACTACTGGAGCATCGCCTGGCCTCGCCTGCTCGGCTTGCGTTCCGAGAGTTTCCACCCCCATTTTGAGCCGAGTCAGAGGGCCTGCTGGCTCGAGAGGCGCTTGCGGCCGCGCTGGATTCGGGCATCTAACTGGGTCCGCCTGGCCTCCACAGGGGGATGTGGCCCAGTCTTGTACCTGCGTGGCCAAGAGGGTGGACGGGTGGCTTGGCACAGCGAGGCCTTGCAGTTGGTCGTCCAGTTCCGGTCCACAATGGGCTGCTAGAGGTCCTGCCGCCGCCATGCGGACTCATTCGGCCCCTGGTGTCCTGGGCGCTGGCAGCGTCACTGGACAAAGACTCGGGCGCAGGGGTACCCCTGAGGCGGCCGCGCGTGTTTACTTTCTCCCAGGCCTAGCAGACTCGTTTCCCTTTTAGCCTGCCCCGAAACTTGACCCACCGTTGTAGCTCTGGCTGCGTTGGGACCAACGGGACTAACCCTGTCTGGTGGAGCTAATCCGGATCGGGATCCAATCCCAAAGCAGCCCCCCCCCCCTTTGTTCTGGGGCTCAGGTGAGCGCCTCTTTTCCTTTAGACTCACTGGCTACTATTGAATTCGCCCCCAGGGGACTGGGAATAGGAATTTTGTCTGGCAAGAGGCGAGGGACCTGGGGGCAGGAGCCCCCTCCCCCCACGGCGGGACAGCGGGCAACGGAATCCCAAAAGCAGCTGTTGTCTCCAGAGCATTCCAGCTGCGCTTGGATTTCGTTCCCTGCTCTCTTGCCTGAGCAGCAGCCTTGGCCAGATGGGGTGGGCTATCGTTAACCCTAAACATACTTTGCTGGGCCATTCTGGTCTCCTCCCCTCAATTGTGACCTCCCGCTGATTGTGGAGGGTATAGACTCAAGAGAGAACAGGGGCCAGTGGTCCTCTGGAAACCCTGAAGGCATTGGAGGTCGGGGAGACAGGCCCAGACCTCCGGATAGTGCTCCAGTGGTGGTGAGCCCACAGCTAGCTAAACATAGCGCTTCACTTCCTGGGGGTAAAACCACCCCAACCGTCTTCATGGGCCGAGAGAGGCTGAAGGCCACAGCTTGCAGCCGTCCACTGTCAGGAGCCTGTGGCATGGAAAGCGCTTTGGAATGACACGATCACTCCCGCTGAGTGGGCACTCAAGAAGCCATCGGGAATGTCGTGTCCGCCCAGTGCTCTTTTGGCGCCTCCCAACCGGGTTTTGCAGCCCTAGCAAAGCATTAGCCCAGAAAGGGGCCTTGCCAAACTTTTTCTGCCCCTGGGGTTTCCTCCTCTTCAAGCTCTGGGTACTGGATCCATCGAGGACAGAGTTCATAGAGCTCTATGCTGAATGGGGCTCAATATCAAAAAAACAAAACCTGGAGGAATTAATTTACTTCGAAATGAAAAAGAGTCTTCCTGCTGGTAAAATAAAAAAACGGATGCTCCAGCTGAGTGCTACCCTGGATCTTAGTCATAATGCTGCCCCCATAATGGTTCCTTGCTTAAAACAGGAAGTGGGAGGATTACTGTTAAAGTACGCCAGTTTTAAGAAGCATTGTTAAGTGCCATTGAGTCGTATTAAAAACCGGTAATTCTGGAAACATCCATAATGGTTCAAACTGCCTACGTTTCTAGAGAAAACCTGAATGTGGAGGGAATAAAATATTAATCTCAACAAGGAAATGCTTGCAAATAACCTGAAACTACAGAACATATTTTGTTTGAGAGTTTTTAACCAGTTACGAAGGAGACCTGTTGGTACCGTGGTTAAAAGTGCTGGCCCACCAACCAAAAAGTTGGTGGTTCGAACCCTTCTATTTAGATGTGCAGCTTTGGAGACACAGGGCAGTTCTACCACAAGTGCTCTGTAAAGGGACTCAGTTGAAATCAACTCCAGGGCAGTGGGTTTGGGTTTTTTGGTGGAAAGTGACTCAATGTTAGTTGCTCCTTTCCAGTGTCAAGACTTTTAACATTTTAATTATATGTAAGGAGTCCCGGTGTAGTGCTGTGGGCTAATGTGTCAAAACTGCAAGGTAGGTGGTTCAAGCTCACCAGCTGCTCCCTGGAAACCCTATAGAGGGTAACTATGGGTCGGAATGACAGCACTTAACAATTATATGTAAAATGGACTACAAGAAGCCATGCAAATACTGAAATGTGAGACTTTGATAAGGCTCCAGGTTGGGCATCATCCCCTCAACTAGGTCACCAGGATTCTTTTCCCAGTTGTTAAAAGCAAAGGCGGCGGGAGGAGGAGGGAAACCTGGTACGGGAGGTAGGCCACGCGCAGAAGATACGAGGGGAAAAGGGTAGACAAACCGACTCAGCTCACTCGGACGCACCTGTGCCCCCTCTGGACTGTGCCCAGTCAATTCCCCTCCCCGGAAGTTGGACATAACATTTTGCTTCCGGTTCCGTTCACTCCTTTCCGGTCACCATGGCGACAGGGCGCCTTGGGATTGGGGAGACTTTAGGGGCCCTGAATGCTGCCCTGGGATCCTGCGGCTCAGTGTGGCTCAAGGAGACCCGCGCCCACCACTTGCGCGTTCGTGACTTCCTGGCTCCAAGGCGCGCGCTACAGGCACGCTTCGGGAACGAGCAGGTGAACATAAATCGGGCGGGGACTAGCAGCCTTGGGTAGTGTGGGCATTAGGGTCTGCTCACCCTCCTGTTCACCCGCAGGTGCCCGATCCCGTAGTCAGTGCTGTAGCTGGTCTTCAGGGTCCTGGTGTTGCCCCTGTGCTGTGTTGCACGGTCACCTCTGCCGGCCTGGCGCTCCAATTGCAGCGGCCCGCTGTCTTCGAGCGCGTCCTAGGCTCAGTGGCTGCCTACGCTACGCCTGCCGCACCCACCTCGCCCAGTCCACGAGTTGTCCTGCACTGCCCGGCACTGCGCGGCGCCCCCGGCACCCTTCGTCTGAGCCAGCTACGTGCGATTCTCGTGACTGATCATCTAGCACGAACCCTGCGCGCTCGTGGGTGAGCCAGGGCGTGGGACCCAAATGAAGGCAGGATCTCCTGGGACACGGGGATCCGTGCTAGAAGCAGGAAGTTGGTCATAGTTGGGCTGGGCACAATTGAGGTGGTCTCTCTCCCTCTAAACTATTTAGGGTAAGTGTATGTCTGGTGCCCTCCACACGGGACCCACACATGATGACCTTCCTGCAACAACTGCGAGTGGAATGGCCTGTTACCTCTAAGAGAACTGCGACTGAAGCCCTGAGGAGTCGCGTGCTTACAGAGATTGCTTCTACCCAAGATGGGGAAGTCTTGGCCCCAGGGGTTTTGGGCAGAGTGTCTCTGAAAGAGCTGATGGAAGAGCAGGGACGCCCAGCTGGCTATGACCCCAACCTAGACAACTGTCTGGGTAGGACCTGGAGATTACTAGGGCCAGAAAGAGGGCGGGGAAGATAACAGTTGCACACCTCACCAGCTCTCTTGTTTGCAGTGACTGAGAATCTTCTCTTCTCCCTGGCTGAGCTGCAGGAAGCTGTACAGAACTGTGCTGAGGAGAGCTCCCCAGGCCTGGTTAGCAATTCTTCTGCCCTGTAGGTGTCCTGTAGAGCCAGGTGTCCTGTGTTCCCAAAGTGAAGTGACCATCCCCCTACCCTATAGGCTGAAACCCCAGATTCTGGTGCAGACAGCTGCATTGTTGTACACGTGGTAAGCTGTGAGGAGGAGTTCCAGCAACAAAAGTTAGACCTGCTTTGGTGGAAGTTGGATGACCAGGCACCTCTCCGACAGGTTAGTAATGGAGCTTTCCACCCAGCTTCAAAGAGCCCTTGAAAACTCACCTAGGGGTTGGATAGCCAGTGGCTTCAGAAGGTGACACTTGACCTTGAAAGAAAGACTGGATTTCTTCAGTGGGCATGGGAGCAGACAGGGTGTGGAAGTACATTCCAGAGAACCTTGAACAGGTTGATGGGGTCTGGACTGTGTCCTGAGAGGCTGGGCTTGATTGGAGGCACTAAACCAGGTGGTGACAGACTGGAGAGACCCTGGTGGAACAGAGGCACTAAATTTGGGTCTTTTATAAGGAGCTCTGGTAGAGTAGTGGTTACTAGTCAGGCTGCTAACCTAAAGGTCAGCAGTCGAAACTACCAGCCATTCCGTAGGAGAAAGGTGAGGCTTTCTGCTCCCATAAAGATTTACAACCTTGGAAACCCTATACAGGGTCGCTATGAGTTGGAACTGACTCCACGGCATACCACCACCATTAGGAGCCCTAGACTGCAAACCACAAGGTCCGTGGTTTGAGTCCACTAGCCACTCCACAGGAGGAAGATGAGGCTTTCTGCTCCTGCAAAAATTTAAAGCCTCAGTATCCCTATACAGAGTCACTATGAGTCAGAACTGACTCAATGGCACTTAACATGGAGCCCTGGGTTTAGCTTTGTGCTGCTAACTTCAAGGTTGACTGTTAGAACCCACCAGCCACTCCAAGGAAGAAAGATGAATGCAGTCTATCAAGATTATAGCCTTGGGAGCACTGAGTTGATTTCCTGGAATTACTGGAGGGTAGTACCAACTGGACTGAGTCCCTACCATCTTCCTGACAGAAGCACCTGGTCTGTGGCCCGGTGAAAGGCACTGGTGAACTCAGTACCCTGACTGCCCCCGAGTACTACAAGTGAGTGAAGCCAGAAGGAAGGCCACCTTGAACCAGGGTAGTTGAGATGGGGGAGGCAGGTCTTCATTGGGACCCTACCCACTGGCCCTGCTCTTTTTAAAACATAGGCTCCGGCTCGCCCAAGTGTGCAAGGCCTCAGCACTCAAGCATGGTGGGGATCTGGTACAAGGTGCGTCTGGGAGACTCCAGCTATGCTTTGGGGTAGGGACAAATCATTTGTATGCCCACCCCTTGTTCCCTGCCTGCAGATACTGATTGACTGAGCTCTACTCTCTCAGATCCAGCCTGGACAGAGATCTTTGGGATTCTCTCTGCAGCTACCATCAAATTTGAGATGCTCAGCACAGCCCCACAGAGTCAGGTAAGACTTAGGTGCCCTACAGGACCAGGGCTGTGACCACAAGGTGTGGTGTCTGCCCTCCCTCTCTAAAGCTGTGCCCTGTTCCTCAGCTCCTCCTGACCCTGGCTGACTCTAGCGTTTCCACAAAGGGCACCAAAAGTGGCACTTTTGTCATGTACAATTGTGCCCGTCTTGCCACACTCTTTGAGAGTTACATGCATAGTGTGGAACAAGGTCTGTACCCCACCTTTCCGCCTGTGAGCAATCTGGACTTCTCACTGCTGCATGATGAGGTACGTGCCCCAACTGGGGAATTGGCAAACGTAGGGGCTTGGCCTTTTCCTCCCAGCACCCTTTTCTCCCTACCACAGAGTGAGTGGCTGCTGCTCTTCAACAGTGTCCTCCCCTTCCCAGAGCTGCTGAGTCAGACAACAGCCCTGGCCTACACAGCCCCAGGGCTCCATCTCACTGCACGCACAGAGATGGTGAGTAGACCAGGACAGACACTACAGACTCTATTCTTTATTCTGGGCTGGGGCACAATAGTACCAAGGAACAGGCCATTGATTAGTCTGTCTCCAGGTGTGCAAGTTCCTGGTGCAGCTCAGCATGGATTTCAGCTCATACTATAACCGCATACACATCTTAGGGGTAAGCACACAGAAAAATGGGGAGCATGGGAGGCAAAGGAGGGGTGCTAGGTAAAGACAGGGAAAGCAGAGAATGAGAGCAGCAGAACCTTTCTCTTCTAGGAACCTCGACCACATCTCTTCGGTCAGATGTTTGCTCGCCTGCAGCTTCTGCGGGCCGTTCGTGAAGTGCTACATGCTGGCCTGGCCATGTTGGGCCTCCCTCCACTGAACCACATTTGAAGCAACAAGGCCCTAACATCTGGTAACCAGAAAAATCATTGACTGGAGGAGAAAAAAAAGGCTCCACAGATTTTGGTGAGGGCCTTGAGCCAAAATAAAAAATGCTGTTATAACCTCCAGCTCTTACTGTGAAGTCAGGAATCTGAGGCTGCCTCTACTTCCCCTTAAGGCACACCGGGCATGGGCACAGTCACTGCTCCATACTACTTATGAGCAGGCCCCCTGGCCAGCATGTCAGACACTGCAGCATACCTCAGTCATACCAGTTGTAAACCTCAAGCCCTTGGCCCCCAAGAGCACAGCGGTGGCCAAACTCAGGGCTCACAGGCCAGCAGTCCATGTCAGCCACATCTGGCACATGGTACACAGCACTGTTCATGAAGGCAGGCTCACCGTGCCCCAAACGCCAGAAGGTCAGTCGCTGGTCAATGGAGGCTGAGACCATGAGGTTTGGGCTCAGGATCTTGAGGCCTGTCACATGAGCAGCATGTGCACAGGGGACAGTGTACTCCTCTAGTACATGTAGCTGGGACCCTAGCTCAGCCTCCCCTGCAGCCTCTTCTAGCTCTGGCACCTCTATAGCAAGCACGAAGACATGAAGGGAGCCATCCTCACTGCCACTAGCCACAAGATGGTGGCCTTCACATGTGGGTAAAGTGTGCAAACTGTTGATACCACAGCTGTGGGCCTCCAGGGTGAAGCAGGGGGTGCCCAGCTCTGAGGAAAGAAGATGGTTGTCAGGACTCAGCTTGCTACATAGTAGAGGGGGAAAGGGTGGGGAAGGCCAGCCCAATGCACACTAGTTAACTCACGGTGGGGAAACCCTGGCACCGCAGGTGGCTCCAGGACAGTGGTGCCATGGTCTAGCACAGTGGTGAGGTCCCAGAAGGCCAGGCTGCCATCAGTGGCTGCACTGCATAGGAACAGCCTCCTAGGGTCGGGAAAGGGCAGCCAGGTCAACAGGGGGCATGGAGGGCAATGGGAGTCCTTTCCCAACCCATGCTGGACCCTCAATCAGCCTCTCTCACCGTCGCCGGTTGGGTGCGTCATGTGTAAAGGAGTGAACTTTGAGGACACATCGCTTATGGTGGAAGGTTTCTGCAAGCAGCTGAAGTCGCCGCCCAAAGTCCTGCAAGAGAAAGAGCCTGGGGGGGGGGGGGGGGGG
>NW_006408764.1:3291414-3397475 GCF_000296735.1 Chrysochloris asiatica
AGAACTCACCCTGGATGACCTCATATCCTTTGTCCCCTAGCACCCTGGGCCGTATAGTCTCACCTTACTGCCCCATCACTACAGGCTGCAGCTACAAGGGGGCCTGGGCCAGGAGGATCAGGCTCACACACTGCAAGGGACATGTACCTGCAACAACAGTTGGGGTGGGGGGGAGGCCTGTGAGCCTGGGGACAGCTACATAAGGCATACCCTGGGTGACTCCACCCCACACTCATGCACGCCACCTGGTCTCTGGGTCCACCTTGACCATCTGGTGCCGATGGCGCTGCCGGTCCCAGTACTCATCCAGCCGATGAGATGAAAGGTGCATGATGTGACAGGCAAGGCGGCTTGGAGTGCTAGGGTCAGGTGTGACCATGATGTTGAAGCACTGCATCTCAGCCCGGCCCCCCGCCGACACCACATGAGCAGTTAGGCCTGGCTGAGGATCTTGAGGGTTACCTGGAGTGCCAACACCCCACACAGCCACAGTGCGCACTGATGAGATATGGTTGCAAACAGCCGTGAGTGCATGGGCTGCACCGGTGGCCGTGGGGAGTGCCAGTACACAGACAGTAGTGTCTTCACTGCCTGTGATCACGATGTCAATCAGGCCAGGCTCCTTGCTGCCAGGCTCCAGGTGGTCAGGCTGCACAAAGCTGGGCACCTCAAATTCAGGCCCCAGGGTGATGGTGCCCACACGTTTTACACACGTGATCTCACGGCCATGGAGACCCTCCCGAAGAATCACATGTGGCCGGTTACAGCCACCCAGGGCCCGGTATAGCATGACATCCCCATCCTTTAGGTAGGCGAAGGCCACAGCAGCTTCAGTATCGGAGAAGGCCCAGGAACGGTGACCGCCACCACAGTTGACAATGTGCAGCTTTTCATGTGACCGGGGACTCCACACCACAAACTCATTGGCGTGGAAACCCAGGATGACCATGCTCCCATCAGCCACCATTCGGAGTCCAGCCAGCCAGTTCATGCCTCGACAGGACTTCTGCCGTAGGACTGGCTGGAGCTGGCCACCTCGCACAAAAAGCTGATAGTAGGCACCATCACGCCCTGTGCTATACACATAGCCACCATGACAGGTGACCGAGGTCACACCCTGCTTCCCATGCAGTGAATGGAGGGTGGACACAGGACCCCACTCAGCTGAGGTGCTCCCTCCCTGACCACTGCCACCATTCATGCCCAGTATCCCCGCCCCACCCTTGCCTCCAGCCCAAGGGACCTTGAGTAGACCTGGTCTGGAAGGAAACAGCAACACAGAGCCCCGGCGGTCACCGCACACCAGGAAGTCACCCGGGGGCAAGAAAGCACTGCATGTGTGCCATCTCTGCTTACTTGGGGGCAGCTGGTAGCGGCAACGTTCTTTGACAAAGATGGCTTTGCCAGTGGGTGCAGCTGAGATCTCCAGACACGCCACCACCCCACTGGGACCTGATGTTAGCAACAGGAGCTCCTCGTATCCACGAAGGGCCCAGCTCAAGCTGTGCACCTTCCCCTGGAACAGGGTCAGATCCACAGCGGCAGTTGGAGTATTGATGGGGACAACCTTGACAAGACCCTCCCCATTGGCCATAGCACACAGCCCAAAGCCCTCAGGCCCGGGGGCTGCTTCCAGCAGGCAGTAAGATTGGAAGCGCTTGTCCTCCAGCAGCTGCTCCCAACACTTGACCTCGAGGTCATAAAGGTACAGGGCTCCTGTGTCAGTTACTGCCAATACTCGCCACGAGCCAGCCAGTGTTACAGCCTTGAGAGTGCCTGCTCTGTTATGAGACTTGAAACAGAGAGCTGAGATTCCTGAGCCCGGGTACCCACGGCCTACCAGGTGCCACAGCCGGATGCCTGAATCATCACCTCCAGTGATGACCCAGGCCTGCTGCTCATGGGCAGCTACAGCTCGGATCCCACGGCCCTGGTGTCCCCGAAAAGCCTGGAGGATCTCACCTTCGTGACTCCATACCAGGCAAACGCAGTCTTCTCCTGCACTGATAAGGTAATTCTCCAGGAGTTTCACCTGCCACACACGGGCACTGTGCCCAAAACAGTGCCCAATATTCTGTACTCGTCCCCCGGGCACCCGTAGGTCGCCCACCTTCCAGATGCGGACACTTCGGTCTTCTGAAGCTGTAGCCAGCAAGCCCTTGCTTTCCAGGTATGACATGCTGAAGATGACACCTACATGCCCACTGATCCGCCGGTCAGGTGTCACAGGCTCATTTTCTGAAGAGGCTGCTGGGTACCAGACCAGAAGCTCGTTGGAAATGACACCTGCCACCACAGTCAACTCCTTCCAGGTGTTTCCAATCAGACAGGCTGAGGAGAGGGTACACCTGTCTGTGCAGTGTACCTCCTGCAGGGTGCGCCCAACCATGGGGTCATAGAGCACCACTGAATTGTGGCCCAGAGCCACAGCCACATTCTCCTCCAGCCAGCGTGTATCCCAGATCCAGTCTGACAAGCTCCACAGGCCTGAGCGCCAGAGCTCCCGGAAGCGGCCCTGCCCCCAGCTAACTTTCACGACTCGGAGCCCCTTGCTCCCAAACACGGCCACCATGGCTTGTGAATCCAAGTCCTCATCAGGCCCTGGCCGCACCCGGAATCCATGGATAAGATAGTGGCCAAGCAGGTTCTGTACTCGCTTCATCATCCGTAGGTGTCCACCAAAGTCCAAGCTGTACACCAGGATGTCCGGACCCTCACCTAGACAGAGGCAAAGAGCTGCATCAGAATCCCCCTCCTAATGCTGATTACCTGTAGGGAACGGACCAACTAGCCTGTAACCTGTAAATGCATTAGGACTTAAGATCCTACAGGTGTGAACCTCAGAAACTCCTGGCCTCAATTCCAGCTTGATTTTCAGTGTTGACTTTCAATGCCTCCAGTCTGCCACTTGAGTTCAGTTCAGCCATGAGATCTTTAAACTCTTAGCCTCTTCATCCACCTCACTCTCAAGCTTCAGACTATAACCACTTCAGCCTTAGTCCCCAGTCCTCAATCTCACGTACCTCTGCATGAATCTTCCTTCCTTGTGTATCTCCCAAAGGAGAGCTTGTCCTGCTAAGCCCATGCTTAGCAGGTCAATGTCCATAATCCTGATTCTCAGGAGCCTCGCCCCTGTATTTGAGAAGGTGTGAGCATGTTCAAAACCAATTAAGAACAAGGAGATGGGCCCAAGTCTCAGCAGAGGCTTGCACTTGGGTGCTGGCCCTGTCATTGATCCACAGTATGAGCCTCACTCCTAGGTATGTAGGACTCGGCTCAGAGAGCCCCAGAGCATCAGTAACACAAAAGGCTGGCTGGAGGAACATACAAGACAGACATCAAGGGCACAGGCCAAAACTGGCACACAAGAAAAACAACAAATAATATAGACTATGTTGTTGTTGCTAAGTTACCATTGAGTCAGTTCTGACTCATAGTGACCCAGTCTAGGGTTTCCAAGGAACAGCTGGTGAGTTTGAACTGCCAAAATTGTGGTTCAAACTGACTTTGCAATTGTGCACTTATCCTATAGCGCTATACCAGGACTCCAATTTAGACTATAGAAACCTCTTTTCTTGCTTCATGATATGCATTCTTCTTGTCTTCCTCACCTTTTCCTGGGCACATTTGCTCTAACATACTGGTACTCCTGGAGTCCTGGTGTGGCGCTGTGAGCTAATGTGTCAGACTGTAGTCATTTGAACTGCAAGGTCGGTGGTTCAAGCTCACCAGCTGCTCCTTGGAAACCCTATACAGGGTTGCTCTAGGTCAGAATCGACTTGATGGCACTTAACAACAACTGGTATTCCCGGAGGTTTGTCTGACACCTCCCTGCACAATTACTCACACACTTTCAGACAGCTTCCTCCTCAACACGATTATCTCGAGGAGTGAACACCCAGCTCCCTCCTGGCAATCTTGCAGACATCTCCTGCTCTACTGACATGCTCCCCAAATTCTCTTGGTGCTCCTCAGCTCAATAGCCACGACATCTTCTGCCCATCCTCCAGTCAAAACCCTGCAAAGCACCAGCTTAGCAGTCGACTTTCCACTTCTTATCTGTCTCCAGGTCTTATGGGTTTCATTCTCTAGTGTTCACAAAACCTCCCCATCATGGTGAGCTTGGGGCTTTCACCTACGACAGCAGCAGTCTCTTCTACCACTTTTAACCTGCAATCTCAATCTCTCAATATTCAATATGTATTTATTGAGCACAGATAATATACCAGGCACCGAGCTATATGCTGGCAGTGAACAAGACAAGCACAGACTCTGCTCTTTTGGGATAGGCAGACACTAAACAATAAAACCACACAAATAAGTTGTTATAATTTTGGCAAATTCCATAAAAGGACCCTACAAATTGATGTAAACATAATATGTGAAGGTCTACAACAGCGGTTCTCAGAGGGGATGAGTTAGCCCCCAAGAGACATCTGGAAATGTCTAGAGACAATTTAGGTTTTCAAAACTGGGTAGGTGGTGCAGAGGGGAGTGCTGCTAACAGAAGTCAACTAGAAAGAGCCCAGGGGCGCTGTTATAAACACGTTATGAAGTTGTTGTTGTTGTAAAGTACTGTTGAATCAATTCTGACCATGGCGACCCTGTATAGGCAATCAGAAAGCAATCAGAAAGTATAAAAAATACCAAAATACATACTCATCTAAGTATTAAGGTCACAGATAACTCCTGAATATACCCAAAAAACAGAAGCAGATGACCATATCTGCACATGTCCAGAAACGAGATAATGTGACTGAGGCAAATGAGTTGGAAGTAGACCTACACTCCATACTGGAAGATGGGCAGGCTTTGGAAATGCCTAAGAAGGAATTCAAAAAAATTATTATAAAATGTATCAAAACGATATATAATAGACTTGAGAAAAATAAGGAAGAAGTCAGGAAAGTGCTACAGGAACAATCAAATAAGATAGATACAGCATTGGAAACAATTAAAAACCTACAGAAAGAGGTCCAAACAATTAATAATAGAATATCAGAAATGGAAATACACTGAAACGGCAAAGGAGTAGAATAGAAGAGATAGAAGCCAGAACTAGTAAGCTAGAAGATAAATCTCTCAACATTACTAAGATAGAAGAGCAGACACAAAAAAGGATAAAAAAAATCTGAAGAAGGCCTAAGATTCATGTTGGACAACACGAAGAGGAATAACTTAAGAATTATTGGCATTCCGGAACAGGAACAATCACACAAGTCCACACAGGAGAGAGTCGAAGAGATTCTGGAAGAAAATTTTCCTAACATCGTGAAAAGTAAAAAGATAAACATTCAAGAAGCTCAATGACCCCCAGGATGGATAGACCCTAAAGACAATCACCAAGACATATAATAATCAATCTCTCCAAAAGCAAAGAGAAGAACAGGATCTTGAAAGCAGCTAGAGAAAAGAGAAATGTAACAAACAAAGGCAAGCAAATCAGATTAAGCTCAGATCTTGAAACAGAAACCATGCAGACAAGAAGGCAATGGGGAGACATATATAAAACCCTGAAAGAAAAAACTGCCACCCAAGAATCCTCTATCCAGCAAATCTGTCAATCAAATATGATGGTGTAATCAAAACATTCCAGGACAAACAGAAGCTAAGGGATTTTGCCAAAGCCAACCCTGCTATGAAAAACATCCTATAGGAAGTTCTGTGGACTGAGAACCAACAAGAACAGACAACTATAGAATGACGTACGTGGCAACATCACCCTGAACTCAATCGACAAATGGAAGAGTCAAGAACAGAACAAAATTATAAGAACAGAGGATCTGGGACGTCAGTCTATGATCAAAGCAATTACAATGTGAAAGAAGGTAAACACAGAGGAACAGAGATCCAGGTGGTGGGAAGGTCAGGTAGATTACTGGATAAAATAGACTGTCTTAAATGGAGGGTAGAACTAATGGAATATAAGGTAACCACAATGGGGTTGGAGTGGGGGTTTACTGTGTGTGTTGGGGAGGGAAATTACAAGAAGAGGGGGGGAAGTGGAAGAACAAGATAGATAGGGGAACACTGAGACAGGTTTGCATGGCCTAGTGGGACCGAGGTAAATAGTGAAGCATACTCAACCTTGGAACAACAGGGCTCTGGGATTCAGGGATCTAGGTATAGCTTGAAGAGGGGAAATAATACTAAAATCCTTGACTGTCTTATGAATATTAGTTTCCCTTGCCTACTCTTGTAAAATAGACACTTGAGTAGAATAGAAAGAAATGTTGGGAAACATGGGTAGAGAAAACTTGTAAGCCCGTCTCTTCAGCCTATTACTGATTGGAATTCCTAAAAGGGGTTCTATAACTTGCCCAGTGATACAGGCCTCGTGCAAAGCCTTTACAGTGGATAGGACCTTAGGTGGACTCCTGAATCCTATCCAGAACCTTATGAAGTGGGACATTCCCACTAAAAAGGACAAGCAGACTGGAACAGCTACAGTGACAAAAGATACATCTTCAAAGAAAGATCATCAGGAAAAACCCAAAACAAAAATGTCAGTATGACTGGCTACTACAAGAATAAGCAAGCTGTTCACCAGGAAGACATCAAGGCTAGCAATCAAGTGCCTTCAGGACAAACTCCCCTCTAAGACTGAAACTCAAATGGAATACACAAACAAGCACATAAGCTTGCTGGCAACCACATTGGTCTACTCATGAGTGGAAGAAGCGGAAAGGCATCAATGAAGAAATGGGCTGAGTTCAACCGCAGTCCATTAAATCCCATTGACCTGGAGATGAGAGAGAGAAGAGGAAGGGCTGGTTGGTCCAAAGTGTGGTGAGACATGAGGACACTTGAGCCCATGGACAAGAACTTAGCCACAGAGGGCCAGAGCTGAGAGTGAAGCATCCAGCTGATATGAAGTGAGGAGAGATGCACAAGAACACCCAAACTCGCATACAGTAAGTACCCTTTTAACCTAGCCTCGATGGCTTGATAATGAGAACTCGACTAGAGGAAGATTGGAAAACAAAAAATTTTTTTTTGTTTTTGTTTTGAATAAAGGAAACAAGGGTAAACTGCTTCAATTTGATGAACCTAAGCTATACTCAGAGCAGTAGTTACTCTAAATACCAATAGAGAGGGAAAGAGCCTTCACATCAAGTATTAATGCTATACCCTCTGTATACAGGGTAGATAGGGTCAGGCAATTTAGACATTGGCTACCTAAAATGGGGGGGCAATAAAGGCATAAAGTGACTGGCTTACAAGGTTTCAAGAGGGAGTTTAAGAGTATGGGTAAAAGAAAGAGTCCCACTGAATAGCTGTTATCTTGTCTAGATGGGTCTGGTGAAAAGAGATGGGGAAAAGATTCGTAAGATTCAATAGTGAATAATTATTATCATGACTAATTGTGACTGTCACAATTGTAAAGGTAGAAGTTTTGTAACAAAAACAGGGGAGTGGTTAATCTTTATAGTCCAGAAACAGAGGACCCTAGGACCATCAAGAGAGAAGTGCACAAGTAGAATGCGGGACCTTATCCAGAGAAGCAGCAGCGCCAGAGATGGGGGCATGGAGAGGGGGAGTGGCTGAGGACTCTAGATTCATAGACTAAAAAGAAAGGGACTAAGAGCTGGTGGCCAGGAGGCAGACTTGCAGAATGTGCCCTTTGGAGATGTAAATTATTATATATGCCTGAGTGGTTTGTTTGTTTGTTTGTTTGTTTAAAAAGCTAAAGTGGATAGAGAAAAATACTGTTAACTGATCGTACATGGAGGGGATTAAAATCATTGTAATGAAACAAGGTGTATGATTTGTTGATGATATGCCCTGTAAACTTTTACTCAATCCACAATAAAAGCCTTAAATATAAAATAAATACAGATGGAGAAAAAAGAAAAGAAACAATTATCGGGTTCAAAACATCAACAGTGCCCAGGTTGACAAGGAAGCCAGAGGAGGCCGCAGATTTAAAGATGAGCAGGATTAGCTAGAGGAAGAGCAGATAGGAGGGAAGCTTTCTTGGTTGAGAGAACAGCAGACGGGAAGCCCTAAGTTGGGCAAGAGCTTTGGGTAGTGTGAATGGAACAGAAAAAAGGATTTAAGAATGGGCCAGAGAAGATATTACTGAGGGGCTGAGGGAGACATGGTGGCATGCCCTTGAATGAAGTCAACTCAGACAGAGAAATAGAAAGGTACCACATACATGATGCCAAAATCAACCAGACATGGTACCTAACGGGCTTAGGGACTCAGGTAGATTCTTGAGCTTGGAATTTGTGGGCATCTGAGTAGCTGGTGAGCTGAGCCATCAATAAGAGAACCACTAAGAGTAGAGGGAATATTTTCGTTTGCAGGCATCTATATACTTGGGCCTAAAACTCAGGCAAGAACAGAAGTGGAGATTCAGTTTATATAGATGGAATTAAAAACTTTAACTACGTAAGTCACTTTTAAAATCAAAGGAATGGGTGAAGTCACTTGATGGGTACTCAGCATTCTCACCTGCATTTCCCATCAAGTCATGCCCTGTTATACTTCTCACTGCCCTTAGAGATAAAGTTAGATCAAGCCCTAAAACAATCTAGTCCCTACTCATTTCTCCAGTCTCCCCACCTCACAGACTTCTTCACCCCTGATCCAGTCTCATAGGAATTCACTCTTTCCTAAACTGTAGCTAAATCTCCAGGCCTCACTGCCCATCAGCATGCTTAACCTGTGCAAGAAACCCATCCCTCCAATTTTCCGAGTTCATTCTGTGCTTATTTGGGTTTGTACTTCACTGTTCTCAAATCAAGGAGTCTTGGAAGTTTAGCCCTTGGTAGGCTACGAGGAGTCCTGGTACTGCTACGGCACTGTAAGATAAGCACCATACAGGATCCCTTTAAGTTGGAATCGACTCAAGAGCTCGCAACAACAAGGCTATTGTTCACAACTGTTGAGTTGGTTCTGACTCATAGCGACCCTGTATAGGGTTTCAGAGGAGCAGCTGGTGGGTTTGAATTGCTGACCTTGTGGCTATGAGAGCCCCCAATCAAGATCAAACTGGGCATTCTCCACTCACCATCACCTGCCTGACTGGTAGCAGCTCACTAAAGGTCCTTTTTAAACAATCACCTCATCGCCACTGTCAGGAGTGGTTTCATGTTCCCCCGGACTATGTCACCTCGGGTCCCAGGCCTTTGCTGCCAGTCACTGGGGCCTGTGCTTTCCCACCTGAGGCACAGACAATAGAATTGTTCAGACCACAACCTCAACCCCTATGTTACCGGGTCTTGGCCTAATGGGAAAAGGCTCAACCCCAAATTCCCATAATCCCACCCTCCACAGAGGAAAATCATTTCCACCTGCACCTGAGGCCATACTGCCGGCCCACTCCTGACTAGCCTTCAGGTGCTACCCGGCCCCGCCCTCTGGGGGGCTCATTCCCCGCCCTCCCGCCCCGCCTTCTCAGGAAAGGCCACACCCCGCCCGCCTCCTTGAAGACATCCCTCTACTGAAACGGCCTCGTTATCCCGCTCTTTCTCGCCTCTTCGTCAGTCATGTCCATATCGGCTGCAGTTTATGAAGGGCTGCACTAGCCACATCAGTTTTTGTCTCCCAGCCCCGTCCTTATTCCCGTCGTGCCCCAAGATCCTTTCTCACTTCCAATCGAGCCTCGTCCCGCAGCCCGCCCTGCTCGGTGCATCCTTTTGTTCCTCGTGGCCCCGCCCTAGCCTGACGCTCGGTTTCTTCGCTCGCTAGCGTGCGCCTCAAATTAAACCTCACCCGCCAAAAGCCGGTCCCCCACGCACTCCAGACCCGTGACGGGGAGGAGAATGAGCTCCGAGGTGGCTCGCGGCCACACGTAGTCCTCGTGAGCGTCCATGTCGGGTCTTGAACTGCAGCAGCAGCCACCACCAAGACAGGAGTTGGTCTCTCGCGAGAACAACCCTTCCTCGAGCGCCGCGTAGCCGATCGACTGCGCCTTTAGCTACAGGTAGCAGAGCCTACGGATGGCCCGGCGCAGGCTATATCCAATGACGACCCTCCGTCCCACGCAATCCCCGTCCGGATTGGCGGAACCCGCCAAGCCCTAGTCCCTCCCCTCACGTGATACGAGCTGCGCACTTTGCATTGCTGGCCCGCTCCACCTGCTTAGTTTTCCGCCGGCCTTCCGTTAGCTTCTTGGGCTAGCGGCTCGAAGCCGTGTGATTTTATTTGACATTATCAGGGCAGCATGGGTCTGTTCACAATAAATAACATGAATATAGGAACTGCGCTCCAATGACAGCTGGACGCGGGGTAAGGCAAGCCATCGGCCATGCCTTTGGTCTGCAGCAGGGCAGGGGAAAGGCAGGGCCCCGACCTCAGGAGGTGGCTGCCCCTAGGGGTGAGGCTGGAGCTGACCCTCTCCTCAGAGCTCCACGCGAGCGTCGCGGTAGGCCCGGTCCAGGGCCCATTCAGGCTGCGAGTCGGCGCCACCTTCACGGGCCAGGCGTGCCATCTCCTGCTGAAAAAGTGCCTGCCGCGTCCGGCTAGGGTCCACGTTGATCCAGTTGTTGGCAATCCACTTGGTGCCACGCGTGACTAGGCAGCCTCCGTGCAGCGAATAGTCGTCCACGTCTCCCACCCAGCCTGTCAGGGGAGGGTGGTGTGAGCAAGGGAAAGGCCAGGAGGGTCTCTAGGCTGGGCTGGCCTAAAGTTGGCTACTTCTGATCCAAGAGTTCGGGGTGGGCCCAGTTGTACGCGTCTCATAGTAAACAGTCCCAAAAGCATCTCAGCCACCTAAGTGTTTTGTCCACATCAATGGCCCTCTGATACTTTTTTTTTTTTTTTTAATTTCTACCCACTTTTATTATTTTTAAACAATATTACCACTATTCACTTTATTTTTTCCACCGCCCCCCCACACACACCACAGTCCTGTAACCATCATAGAAATTTTTCATTTACTAGGAAAGTCTCTTCTTAACGTTTTACAACAGTAAAACCAGCTTTCTTACTGATAGACTTTTTCACAACCCTTCCCAGCCTGGGTTAGCAAGGGACAGGGGTCCACAGCCCCAGAAAACAAGGTTGGAGCAATAGGGAAGGGCAGGTCAAGATGACCCAGGAATCTGCACAGGTGCTGAGCAGCCTGGTGAGGTCAGTTATTGTGATCTTTGTGGGAAGACACCAGGAACAGAATACTATTTAGGAGTGGTTAGAGACAGCCCTTACAAGGGGCAGGTTAAGGTGAAGCCTTTCCCAGGACATCATGATCTGACCACAAGCACTCACCTTGCCCATCAGACAGGTAATTGTACCAAAAGACGGCTGTACCCTGCTGGGGCTTAACACGCAGATTCCCCTTGTCACAGTGCTTCCGAGTGTCACGAAGGTCAACGTCATCTTGAATCAGACTCTGTGGGCAGCAAGGTGGAGTGGTTTGCATGCTGCTGCCAGGAACTAAGGCCATGTCAGGTTGTGCTTGAACCTTCCTCCCACACCTGGAGGGATGTGCACTAGATGAGCCAAATGCCAGCCCAGCCAGCCCTTACCATTTCATCGTAGGTCCTGTTGTCAGCTACAGGGAAGACAGTCTCACCCCCGCTGGTGACGTTGTTCAAATAAAACAGCACCGTCATATAGCTGTAAGGCAGAGGGGATGCTGAGCAGGTCTCTGACTGTACAAACACTCCCAGGGGCTCAATGTGGGCAGGATAGGCCACCCAGGTTCCTAGGGGCCAGAAGGGTAGGCCAGTGCCAAGATGTCCCTCCTGCTAAAAGCCCAATTTTTCTGTATCACAATTGTTTTGTGTGGTCAAGATGACAAGTACACTTAGCGAACTTATGTGGCCCTGATTCTGATCCTGATCCAGGGCCCAACTAGGAAGGGTAAGGCTTGCAGAAGCAGCAAGGTCATGTAGTTCCAAGGAGCTAAGCCAGAGCAGCCTCTGTATTTTGGCAAGGGAGAGGGACACGGAGAATAGCTGAAGCCTCCAGCAATAGAGGCTGGATTAACAGCTGGGAGAGACGGTAAAAAAAACTGGAGGTCCAGCCTTACCCCTAACTTCAGACCTCTGGGAGCAAGTTTCAGTGTCTGTGGTACTCAGCCTCTGTTGACTGGAGGGGGCAAGATGGCCAGCAGCCACCCCTATCCTGCCACTTGGTAAAGAACTTAAGGGGACAGGCAAGAGCTTCATCAATACAAATGACCTCAGTGGTCTTCTGGCCCCATGCAACGGGGCAGGCCTATGTCTATGACACCATCAGTGTGTGGTCTGCAAGATGGAGGCAGTTCTCAGATAGAAGGGAGCCACTAGATAGGAGGCAGCCCCCAGGTAGAAGTACTTGCCGGCAGGAGGTCTCGAAGGGTACAGACTCATTGGCTACCAACTTGGTGTGAGAGCAGATGGTCTCTGGGTATACAGGTCCACTGTCCACATGGGCATGGTAGTGGCCTCCCTCGCCATACCGCACAACCTGCAGTGGCTCACTGAGCTCCACAATCTCAGGTGACAGACGGGTGAGACGCAGTACCCTGGTGGACAGTAAGCAGTCAGCTGGCCATTCTGAAGTAACCAGCCAAAATGAACTCCAGAGCTGCCTCAAGTTCTGCCCCTGCCTGCCTTGCCTAGGAGCCCCTAGAGGCACTCCAACCTGGCCCTGTAGGAGTGTGAAGGGATCATTTGTGATGAGCCCTTCTCCCTAGCTGTTAGATGCCCACTGGTAGGAAAAGATGCAATTCCCTGTATCTAGGGGGCTCAGACCCAGGCTTGCTGACCACACCCCATCTAAAGGCCCTAGGTGCTAAGTGCAAGAGAAGAGGGGTCATTTCTTCTAATTAGCTGAAAACCAACATTCCATCGATTTCAAATCCCAACTGTATACTGTTTGCCTTTAATTAGGGCTAATTTGTTTTTATTAATTGCCAGTCTTTCAACAGGTCCCCATCCTGGTCTAACAAGTGGTACTTAATCCTGAGGTGGCTAAATCCATTTTGTCCTCGCAGCTCCAGTCAGGGGTTTCTGAGGGGCCCTGCATATCTTCTCCCCTGCACCAGGCCAAGGATGAGAAAGGATAGCCTCATGTGCTCACCTCTGACGGATGGCACGCATGACGTGATGGGCACCCTCACCCTGGTAGAGCCACGTGTGGTGGCTGTTCCGTACCAGCTCACTGGTCTCTGCCTTGTGGCTCTTCATATACTTGTGGAAGTCCCGAAGGTCCATGTTGGAGAACTCTTGCAGACTCAGCACTCCTGCACAAAGGACCTGCCATCAGTGCCTGCCAAACCCATAAGGGGAGGATGTACCTTCCTCCCTACTCCATAGGTAGCAGCAGACCCTGGCCTCCACCTGGACTCTTGGGTCACATTAACCTGATTTCAGTCATGTCAGGCTAGAGAAGACCCAAAAAGGTTCATTTCCTCAGTTGACTTCTCTGATTTGGTCCTGAAATGGAAGGATCCCAGCTTTATGAGAATGACCAGAGCAGGGTCTCCAAATGAAGCTTGAGTCACATAGCCAGGGCCACCCTGCCCTCTAGCCTGGCTCTGCAGAGAGTAGTTCTTGTAGAAGGGAAGGAGAGTAGCCAGCCCTGGACTTCCACTGTGGCATTCCAAACTATAGGGTGCAATGGGTGGCAGGTCCCAGGGAATATTTTATGACCTCCTCCTGAATAAAACACATCTAGCCAGTTCTTTCTAGATCCTGACTTGCCTTGGCAAAGACAGCAATTCTGCTCCCCAAAATGAGAACCATCTCCAGCTGTTCTTGCCCAACCTACAAAGCAGGGACTCCACCTTCTTGGGATTCTAGAAGAGTAGTTGGTGCCACAGTTCCATGTTATCCTGGCTGAGATACCTTCCACTCCTTGGCCCAGATTTTTCTGAAGATGAGGGGACACTCAAGGCTGTGAGCCTGTCACCAGCTGTGTACACTGGGGCAGTAACAGTAAGACACCCTTCCAATCAAAGGTCCAAGCCTTCAGTCTGGGTTCACCAGGCACTAGACCACCCTTCCAAATTCTAGTACACTGCTGTGTCTTCCTCAGTCTAGAACTTGACAACCATACCTCTGAAATTTCCTGGGTTATTCCCAAAGCAGGATAGGCTGCTGACCACATTCATCCCAGTAGTTAATAACACTACCACTTCTGTGATTCAACACAGCTCCAGGTGGCAAGAAGAAGGGAAACCTCGATTAGACCAGGGAGGTTGCTTGCAGGGGCAGACCCCACACCTACCTGGAGAGAGGGGGATAGAGCAGGGCATGCGGGCAAGCGGCCGAGCTCAAGCCTGGCCTCACTGTCCCTTCACTTTCACTGTACTCACTCTGCCCTCTGCCAACTTACAGCTGCAGATTCTACCTGATGAAGGTCACAAGGGTCTCCAAGAATTCTCTTAAGTGTCACCAAGGAGGAATGGGAGAGGTTGGCTGCCTCCCTTCTTCTCAGAGGTGCATGGCAAGTCTAGACCCTCCCCTCCATAGCTGTAGCCATTTTTAAAATGTGGCAGAAACTGGCTATAAGGATAGTGCCTACGTTTTCAAGGTGCACCTTGAAAAGACGCTTACAGAGACCAACATGGTGAGGTGTGAGCTCACCGTCACCATCTGGGTCAGCCTTGATCGCGGAGTACATCTCCTGAATGCTCTCCGGAGTCATCCACCGCCCGTTTCCCAGGCGAGTCTGGGCCAGGACCTGCAGCACAAGAGTATGCATTGGTGGACTGGCCCCACTCGTAGTACATCACTAGAACATAGATGGTCCAGTTTTTGCTATAGGACTAAGGATTTGTATTACAGGGCATGGGCAAGGGCAAAGGATAGAGCCTGAGGGTCCCTGGAAAGAAGTGAGGGTGGACAGAGAGGTCCAGAGGCATCTAGACAGGAGGCCAGAGAGTAGTCAAGAGGCCTGAGCACTTCCAGCCCTGCTGGGATTGTAGCCTCCATGGGGATCACTGGTGGCTGGTTGGCAGCAGAGTAAGGGACAGACCACTGTCCCACTCAGATACTCCAGGTGCATAGGGGAGGTCAACTCCTGGCTATGAAGAGGGAACAGGCACCAGAGGGAGGCCTGGTCAGGGCATGAGCACTGGGGCCCTCGAGACCAGGCTCAGTGGGCACTCTGTCAGCGCGATAAGCCTCACGCCTTGCCACACCCCTCTCAGAAGCCCAAGTGTAAAGGGCACGCAAAGTGCTCAGACTGCTGGCTACCTCAGAGGTTGCCATCCCATCTACCACGAGGTCTGTGGGGCTTCCAGCGATGACAACAAAGGATCTAGAGCGCAGAAGGCACACCACCTTGATACTGTGGCAGGAAATGCTATCACCCCCCACGAGAAGGCCCCTGATGACTTCTGGGTTTCAGAGGGCAACAAGAGCGTCTCTAGAGATGGAAAGGGGAGATGCTAACCCTGGACATGCCAAGCTGGCCTGGGGTGGCAACTGACTTGGGGCCAGGGCTGTGCTTTACAAGTGATCTTGCCAGCAGAAAGGCAATTCTGGTCACTCCTACTTTGTGTGTATTCCAGCTCCCAGGATCCCAACCTCTCGGAGCTGCAGACGACCATCACGGTTCTGGTCCAGCAGCCGGAAGAGGTCCAGCTGGCTGACCTGCATCGTGCCCATTGCCTCCTCGTACTCCTCAGTGGGCAGGATCTGGCTGCGCTGCAAGCCCTTCATCTGTGCCAAGTGGATGATGAGTCGACATTCCTCATCACTCAGGAAGCCGGGGATTTCTGCCATAAGACAGGGTGGGTGATGAAGGCCGAGGACTCAATGAAAGCATTGATGCACCCAGCAACTTCCCTTCAGGGCTCTTGGGGACTGCAGCATTCCTTGTCCCCTAGTGGCACACTCCCTTATATCATACACCTTTATATCTGCTGTCCTGCACAGGTTGGCCAGTGATGGGAATGTAGAACCTTGGTCTTTCAGGCTGAAAATACTGGAGGGCAAGTCAGAGTTAAACAGGACCTGAGTTAAATTCTCCCTTCTTGGAGTGGGGCCAAAGGCCAGAGGATGGACCTCCAATTAACTGAGTATACATTTAAAAAGCAGTGGGATGGTAGCTTTTATTTTTGCTCTTCAGTGTTATTCAAATAAAAGCCAACAAGACAAGATATCCAAGTTCTCTAGGCCAGTCCAAGGGCCTTGCCTGCTATTCTTTTGTACAAGTGGGCATTGGTTATCTGACCAGGGTTAGGTTGTTGACTTCCCAGCCTGGGAGGTCAAAATGTTGGGGTTCACTCAGACTTCTGGCAGATGCTGGTTTCTGGAAGCCCCAAGTGCCTTTTACTTTCCCATTTCCTTCAGGCACAAATATACACTGAGTGCCTGTTCCATACCTCTAAGCCTCTGAGTAGAGGTCAAGCCTGATGCTTAGCTTCAGTGGCTGATGCCCTCATAACTAGTAGGCAGCTTAGTGTAGCTGAAACACCCATGTCCTGGTATTCCCAGGCCCTTCCAGGTAGGAGCCCAGACCCTGCCTCATTCCCTGATGAGGAAGAGGACATCCTTAGAAGTGGGGCAAAGGGCTACACAGGGGCTGACTGACAGAAGGTGCAGTATTACTGTTGTGTCCCCTCAGAACTCTTGCAGAAGGGCCAGACACTTATCTTGCCCTATACTCCAAGTGTAAATTTCTAGTCATTGCCAAGAGGAAGGAAAATGGCCACTTTGAGCCAGAGTTGGAGCCATTTTTAAGAGTAATCCCAGCAGATCATACTTAGGAAGCACAGACTCTGTGCCCTAAGCACAGTATGTGTATGTATATATATAAATTCCTTAAAGACCCCATTAGTTTGCCTTTCCTGTCAATGAGGACCCCCAAGCCCTGAGAGACCAGTGACTTGTCCAGGACCAGTAGGCTGCTGGACTCCAGAATCCATGCTCAGCTCCTAGAGATAGGTGACCAGAAATGACACTGTGGACAGGACAAAGGTCCCCACCCCAGACCTGCATGATACCACCACACCCCAACCCAGCAAACCCAGAAAGTATGTGAGCTAGACACTGGGAGACAGCCCTGCTGGATAACGGGGTACGGCAAATTGCTAATCAACAGTCACTTCTTGATTGCTGTGTTTTTATCAAAGTAAACCAAAAAAAGAAAAAGAAAACACAGGCCCAGATTTCTTTGGTTTATTTAGGTACCTGTAATCCACAGGCCCAACAATCCCTTACCTTACCGGACCCCTGTTGTATGCTAATCAAACAGAGACAGCTCAAGCCAGCATGCTGGAACCTATCCAAGTGAGTCCAAGCACTATGGAGCTCGGCGAACACCAGCACAAACCCCATCTCTGCTGGCTGCTGGGATACTTGTACAGCCCTATAAAGCCCTCAACCTTGGCCCATTCAGGCCAGAATGGATAAGGCCAGCTGTGGTTACTGGTCATGCTGTGGTGTGAAGGTAGGGCATGGGTTCCCCTCATGGTGTGTGCCCACTCGCCTAGCCATGGAGTTGTGCCACATGACATTGGCTACATGGAGATGTAGCTGCCCAACTTGAAGGATCACAACACAACAGCCAAAGCCATCCAACAGTCGATAGGCTGGCTGCACTTGCTCAATTGGGAACGCCACCCCAATGTGCACCTCTTCCTATGCTCCCTCTACAGCCCTGTGTGCCTCAACAGGGCAGAGGCTTCCAGGTGTAGGCTGGGGGGCCCCTCCTCAGGAAGAGTTTGCTTTGGCAACAACTTGCTCTTTACTAACCCTTGCTGGGCACCATTCAGTGCAGGCACTGAGGAGGGCAGGTAGAAGATGGTGTATTTCATCAGGATCATTTGTGTTTTCCTAGGGAGGGTAGCAGGTGCCCATTGGATCAGAGATTCACCAGCTGTGTGCAGCATGGACTCTGACTCTAGATCTAGACTCACATACCATGAAATTTCTTGAACGCTGAGGTAGAGCTCGGTACCAGGACACCTCAGGACTCAGTCGCCCACGGCAGCCCAAGAGGAGTGGAGGGCCTCTCTCAGGCCTGACATGCCTTGACCCATTTGGTGGCCTTTTTTTTTTCTTAAGAATTCCAAGATGGAAAGGCCAGTTCATTTTCCTCAGTCTTCCTTTGAACAACTATTACCCTAGATCCCTCAGCTTAGAGTAAGGGCCCTTCCCAGAGCCTCTAGCAATCAGGCCAGCAACAATGGGTTCTTTCACTGCATGAGGACAGGAACCTCTCCACTCTTTGCCAACCTCAGTCCTGGACAGAGACTGCAGGGCCCAAAGCCTTTTAAGAACAAGAGAGTGGACTCTGCCTTCTCCCTCCAAAATGTAACTGAAGGCCAAAGGTATAGGACCCCTCCACCAGGCCTGTCTCTGACAGAAGACTGCTAACCCAGCTAGAGCTGGCGGTGCTCTGTAAAGAAGCCTGAGCTCCAGGCAGAGAGGGAGCGGAGACGAGGACAGCCAGGCTGCGAGCCAGACTGGTGGGTGGAAGCATATAGAAAACCAGGCTGCAGGGCAGTTGCTAGGTGACCAGAGTGTCGTTGCTCAGCAACTATGGGAAGTTACCAGCAACAAAGCAGCATCTGGAGTGTGGAGAGGCCCCAGCTGATCTGGAGGCCTGACCTGCAGCCCCTAAGCCTTGACCTTGAGAATCTTGACCTGAGTCTGTTACCCATGGGTCGTCTACCTCTGCTGCAGCCTGTGCCTGGCTGTGCAGGCCTGTATCGCCCTTATCAAGTTCTGTTCAGCTACCCTTGGCCAGCCATCCTGCACTGCAGATGCTTCTCCACAAGCTACTGCCTCTGCATCATCGCCGTTGCCAAGGGTTCCTGCCCAGGCATCCCAAGTGAGTCTGATGCTCTGATGGCCTCTGGGATGCTCTCAGCCCTTACAAGTCATTGCCCATGGGGATCAGGTAAATGGTCCTTCTGGTGGGAAACAAAGGGGGCCTCCCACAACAGGGCTCTGCCTCCCAAAGGGCAAAGAAGTGGAAAGCTGGGGGCCTTGCCAGTCATGCCCACCTCCCCTTCCACCTCCAGCAGCTGCAGAGACTTCAAGCTGCAGTATGTGCACTCCTCCAAAGAGGTGATACTTTGGTCTCGGCGGCAGAAGCAAGATGATGAAGGGAACATCATCGTTTGAAAAGCATCGCAATAAGACATACATGTTGTGACACCACTGTGGCTCAAAGGCTCAGAAGTCGACCTATGGCAAATGTGGCTACCCTGCCAAGCTCAAGAGGAAGTATAACAGGAGTGCCAAGGCTAAAAGACGAAATACTACTGGTACTGGTCGAATGAGACACCTAAAAATTGTATACCGCAGATTCAGGAATGCATTCCGTGAAGGAACAACACCTAAACCCAAGAGGGTAGCTGTTGCAGCATCCAGTTCATCTTAAGGATTTCAACGTCTAGTTGTGTAATAAATGTTGTCAGATTAAAAATTTTAAAAAGGTGATGGACACACTCAGCACCAACGACTTTGGTGAGCCCGGAGCATGCAGCACCCCATACAAGTGCCTCCATGCCAGCTCCTGGCTTGATGGGAAGGCAAATATTAAGAGGGGTGGTTTGAGCCTACCAGCTACTCTGAGACAGAAAGATGAGGCTTTCTGCTCCTGCAAAGACTTAAAAGCCTCAGAAACACTATATAAGGTCATTATGACTCAGAACCGACTCAACAACACTTAACAACAACAACAACCACCACCCACATGGTATACATGGTTAAAGCTAAAGAAAGATACCGTTTCATACCTGGGACATTGTTAACACAGCAACAAACAAAGCAACACAAAACACCCTGAGGAGGTGGTAGCTAGAGGACAAGACCTTCCCTTCCCTGAGCCCCTGTTTCTAAGATCAGAGCATCAGACGAGAGGATTCAACAGGTGGAAAGGATTGGGCGGGGAGCCGCCTCCCGCCTGACCTCTGATCCACTTCAGCAGTGAAGGTCAGGCTCTCCTGGTGCAATGGGATGTCCTCTGGACCCTTGGATGGCCAACTGGACTTTTGGCTGGAGGTATACTACCCTCTGCAGAACTGGTGCCCACCCTGAGACAATGGCTGCAGCTGGATGCCATGTGCTGCCCAGGTTCCTACACTCAGCATGCATGCCTGGCCTATGTGCTGAGCGTGGAGATGTAGGGCTGCCAGCTCCTCGTGACCACCACCTCTGCCTGGAGCCGGTCCAACCACAATCTGCAGCTGGCTCTGCACAGGGGGTGCCATCCCCAGCACCTAGAGTAGGATCGGTTTGTGGAGTGGCCAGGCAAAATGTGTGCTCCCCTGGACATACATAAAATGTTTCTGCTGCCCCCATGGGTATTTGCAGACAAGAGTCCAGAGAGGCCCCATGGCTCCCCGAGGAGCTCTCCCACTTTCCCTGGACATAGCTAGGAGCTCCTCTAAAGCAGAGGGTGTTCTACAAGGCAAAGAAGGCAGGTAGGTTCCAGCCAGCCCCCTCTGACCTTCCCAGGCTTGTGATGCATGCCTAGTTAAGGCCAGGCCTTCACCCACAAGCCCAGCACCCCAAGGTAAGTCAGGCCAGGCACACAGTCTTCGGCTGTGCTCACTCTGGGCAGGATGTTGCTTGCCTAAGTCCAGACAGATCCAATTCCACTTGCTCACCCTGAGTCCAGAGCTCTGCCAAGCTGTAGCAGGCACGCAGAGCAGCAGAGCTACAGAGAGCCCATGCAGAAAGCTCCACTCTGGAGCTTTGGAAACCCGAAATAATATGCATGCTAAATTTCTTTCGCTACTTCTGGGAATGCAGTGTTCATCATGAGCACAGTGGTCTTACATAGCTGCCTGGTTTCTTAAGCTGAACAAAAGGAATTTGGAAATTCAATAATAAAGCAAGTCATGATTAGAAAATAAAATGTTTTATATATTCTTTTATCCTCAATAATTAAAACATAAAATTCTTGCTGGCCCACTGAAAGTATCCCTCACTGCTTTTGAAAAAGGTACCAAATCTGGAGATCCCTGTCAAGAGTGGTGGTAGCCACTTTAAGCAAGTAGGCAAGTGCTGAGTTGGGAATTTATGTTAACCCCCACCAGCCAGCCACTAGTATGGCTCTCAGTACTGAACACACAGAAAGAAACAAGTCAGGCCTCCTACACATGCTGTTCACCTATAGGGACAAAGACACAAATGACACAAAAGAATGCAGAATATAGTTTCCAACAGTTTTAAGTTCTGATAGGGAAACCAAGCAGGCTAATCTAACAGGGTGCCTGGGACCTTCTAAGGATGAGTGGTCAAGGGAGGTCTCTGAGGAGAGGATAGCTCAGTTGATGCTCAACAGAGTGAAGACACCATCTGTGGGAAGAGCCAGGCTTAAGCAGTCTAATGGCAGGCACAGCACATACACATGCCCTGTCGTAATGAGACTGGTGTCTGAGAATTAGCAGGGAGTACATGAGGGGAAGGAGTAGGAGATGAGGTCTGAGAGGTGACAAAATGAAATTTAAAAGCATAATGGGAAATCTTGGAGACATTTAAGGAAGGGAGAGATGAGGTTTGACCTGACATTTAAAGACAGAATTAGTGTAGAATGAGGTGAGGTGAGGGGAAAAGTGACCCACATGAAAAAAAGGCAGCATCCCCAGAGAGATGACAGTGACTCAGAATTAGAGCACCTCCCTTCTGAACTGAACTTGTCACGATGAAGTCCTTTACGGACACTTGATGGCCACATCCCTTGGGAAATGTCTACCACAGTCAGGAGAGGACCTTTTGTGGCCCACATCCCACTCACCAGATGTCTCCAGGACAGGTGAAAAACAGGCAACACTCCCTGAAGAGAGAAATAGGAGCTTGCAGGGGATAGTTGCCTGTTAAGTGGTGAGATTCCTTTCCATGGATATGGAAGCACCTTGTGTTGGGGCCTGCCCTTTCACCCCAGTTCTTATACAGAGCACCCACCCCTTGGCATCTTGAGTGCCCAAGCCTACTGAGACTCAGGCTTGGGATCAAAAGCAGCAGGGCAAAGGGAATGGAAGGCCCACTTCCCTTTGGCCCTGACTGCTTCTTTAAGGTGACAACAGACAACAGTCAGATAGACGGACAAGCAGGCAAGTACAGAAACTAAACAAACCCTGTTCCTTCTTGTCATGAAGGGTCCTTCTTTGGATTTATCCAAAAACACAGCATTCAGGAACAGCCCCTTCTTGGGTACCCTCTCCCTTGTGGTTTACCTCTCTAATGAAGTCTAGTGACTTCTTTGTTACATCTATAGTCATGGATCTCTTCTTCATTTACTCATCCTAGCAAGCACATGGCCTAACTCATGTCCTCAAGTAGCAAGTCCTGGGGCTTTCAGGGTAAATCTGGGACATCTAGGTAAAATTGGGCCATTGAATGACTTAAGGGTAATGTAAGTTTTCAAGGAGATGAGACCACAAGTAGAAGTTCTTGCTGCACTGCCCAATTCTCCCTTTTAATCTGTCTGAAGAAACAATGATCCCTCTGAATCAGTTTTCTTTTTGTCAAATCTCTTTTGTTTCCTGTAATTTACTTCTGGTGTCTTTAGGTTTGGGTTTCTCATTCTCTGCTTTGTAGGATTTTGATGCAACAAGCTGCATATTAGAAAGCCGTTGGCCTCATGAAGGTACCCTAATGGCACAGGGACTAAAGCACTCAGATATTTAGTGAAAGTCAGCAGTTCAAATCCACCAGTTGCTCCAAGGGAGAACAATGTGGCAGCTTTCTTCCAGAAAGCTTCACAGCCTTGGAAACGCTATGTTGTAGTCTCCTTTGTCCTATAGAGGGACTATGAGTTGACTTCATGAAATGGGTGGTTGTGTGCCATTAAGTTGGTACTGACTCAGGGTTTCCGAGGCTGGAAAACTTTATGGGAGCAGAAAGTTTCATCTTTCTCCCATGGAGTAGCTGGTACACTCTAACTGCTGATGTGGTTAGCAGCCCAACACATAACCCACTATACCACCAGGGCTCCTTAAGCTAACACAAGTCTGAATTAAATACATATAGGCCTCAAGAAGATTGATGAGAGAAAGCACCCCTCTCAGATGTGTCTGTTGACAGCAGTGTAGTAGTAATGGGGTGGGTGCTCAATCTTGCAACTCTTACAGATATATGTGCTTCAATGATTTTCTCACTCCACCCTGGCTAGCCTATTTAGAATTTCAGCGACAAACAAATTTCTCTCTTATTTGTCTGCAGTAACTTATCATCCTCTGACATACAATGTATATTTATATGTTTATTGATTGACTCCTTCAAATTAGAATGTCAGCATCACTTTTTGTTCTTCCTATTTTGTTCACTGCTGTGTCTCCAGCCACTAATACAGTGCCTGGTACAGATTTCAATGGTAATCATCACAATAACACCCTTTTAGGAACCTCTGACAAAAGACTGACATTATAACCTATTTCCCTACAATCAGCATGTCCTTAACATCATTCACACAGGTCTAGGCATAATCCTGGAACAAAGGCCCTCTCCCCCAAGGGTAATGGTATATGCTCAGATGCTCTGCTTAGGCCTCAGTCCCCTTCTTAAAACTTAGTATCCACTCCCTCACAATAGCCAGAAACAGTTTCAAGTTGGTAGAAATGTGTGCCACTGAGGCAGGGCACCCAGGGCTAGGCTGGACCATCCTACCCTAGGGCAAGGCTCATACATCTGAGGCCTCCACCTCAATTGACACGAGTAGACTTTGAAGGACTTCAGCATCTTCACAGCCAGCAATGTGGCTTTAGAGTGCAGACTCTTGAGGCAGGCTGCCTGAATTCCAATCTTGGCTTTACCACTGAATGGCTATGTGAGTGTGGAAACTCTGCCTACCACACAGGAGGTTATAAGGATTAAATCAGATGACCATATGAAACTCTGGCAGATAACAAGAGCTCAGGAAGGCTTTCCCTATGATAGATGACCTAGACTGTTTGTAGCAAAGGTTGGTGTTCCAGTGGGGCAGGCTTGGGGGTACCACCTTAACCAAATTTGGACAGCCTGCTCTTATCAGACCACAGGGCTTACTTTGGGGGTGGGATTCCTCCAATCCTCAGAGGTTCTTGAGATCAGTTCCAGACCAGATTATCCCATTCTCCCCTCACTCTAGAATGTGACAGAATTAATGATGGCAGGGAATGTCAAAAAAACCCACCAAAACCAAAATAAACCGACTGCTGTCGAGTTGATTCCTGACTCATAGGGACCTTGTAGGACAGAGAGGAACTGCTCCATAGCGTTCCCAAGGTTGTAACTCTTTAAGGAAGTAGGCCATATCTTTCTCATGATGAGCAGCTGGTGGGTTCCAATTGCTTAACTTTCAGTTAGCAAACGACCACTTTAATCACTGTGCCACCAGGGCTGGCTTGGAATATCCAAAGACAGTATAAAGAAATGTTTAGATACATTGCCCAGCCCTGATAGATCGGTCAGCTGCAGAGACTAAGGTTCACAGTGGGAGTGTGCAAAGGTCACCCTGTATCTCTGTTATGCGGATGAGGGTGCATGCTTCATTTTGGTAAACATCTCCTTGGAAAAAAAATAAAGGGCTATTTTAAAGCAGCCATTTTCAAAACAGATGTCACGTGGTCAAAATGAGTATCAAGGCAGCCACTGAACCACAGCCCCCACTGGCCATCCCAGGAGCACAGATCAACTTACCGAAGAGCAGAGGCTTGAGGCTGAGGGTTCGGATGAAGTGGTCCCTGTCAGCGATCAGCTGCACTTTGCGCTCGTGCCCTACCTAAAGGAGAGAGGCACAAGGAGCAGCTCCGTGGCCAGGCTGCCTGGGCCTCCGACTCTTCGCTGGAGAAGGACAATGTCTCCCCCTCAGCGCGCAGCAGTGGGTGAATGGGTGTTCGCGGGGCCGGCACTCAAGGCGCCAGGGACAGAGTGAGGGTCGTTGGGAAGGCGCCGTGCGGCTTTGGTCCTCTGCAGCTGGGCCCTGCAGAACCCGAAGCGGGAAATCCTCACCTTGATTCCCTCAAGCCGGGTGAGGGGGCCCAGGTTTGGTGCGGATCCAGGGCCCTCGGCGCGGCGCTGGGGCCCGGGGTCGGAGCTCTCGTCTCCGTTGCTGTAATGCACGAAGAGGAGCAGCGCCAGCACGTTGCCCAGGTACAGGTGCACGAACACCATCAGCACTAGAAAGTAGGCGCGCGAGCAGATGCCGCGAGGCTTGCACAGCGGCCGCACTGGCGCGTCCTCGTCACTGCCCAGTCCCGCAGTCACCCCAGCCCGGCAGTGCTCAGTAGGCGCCCGCTGCGGACTAGCGGCCTCGCCGGCCGCCGCCGCCATGGCGCACCGGCCGCGCGCGCGCCCAGGGGAGGGGCCGCGGGATGCCCGCGCGGCGCCGCGCTGTCGCCCGGACAACAGCTGCTGGGCCTGCGCGCCAAGGTCACTAGCCCGGGGCAGCTGTGTGTTAGGCCTCTCGCGCTACCATGCGCTCAGCCCCTATGTTGCGAACCCGGACCTGCACCAGACTTTTCTCTTCTCGAACTGCGTTAGGTTCTGGCAGATAGATACATGCCCCAGGGCAGAAGGTGACTTCCCAAATGTCGATGCAGATAAGACCGTTAATTAAGCCAGACACCATTGGTATTTTTTTCTCCGTTCCTCGGTTATGATACCCCTTTCCCTCCTCCCTGAAAATTATGGTCTGCATTTTTTCCGCCTCCGGAGCGGTGATGGTGGGGTAGCAGGGAGGAGACAGCACCAAATGATGACTCAGTACTGCACCAGTTTGGGGGCCACCGCGGAGGCCCAGGACTGCGTAGGACCCACAACACAGGCATTAAGCCACCTGGTGTGCGCTGTCGCATAGGCATTGGGACCCAGTCTGGGAAGGTCAGTGAGGACTTTCTAGAGGGGACTTCACACCAGGAAGTTCAGTCCCTTAACTGTAGTCAGTAGGTACCAGGGAGGCAGGGAGTAAGGGTAGGAATAGGGTTAGTATGGGAACACTCTCTTTGCCTAAAGGTTGCATATGTGAAAAGAGGAAATAGGCTTTTCCACAATTGAGACACCATCACCTCAGAGGAAAAAGAAACTCAGATTATCACTAAGAACGGCAGGGGAAAACTTACCAGTGGCCAAGTGCGAAGGCCTGGGCATTTTCATGCTCTCTACTTTTCTATGGCTGGGTTATGGACAAGCAGAGATACAGAAGCCAGCCTTCAGGTGGACATGCAGACAAGAGCAACACCATTAAGGCAGACCCCACTGCTAAGTTTCTGACTACTCAGCTAAGATCCATTCTCTCTACTTCCAGAAAAGTATGGTCTGTGTGTTGTGGTTTTGTCATTCAGAGTAGGCTAGGGGCTCCAAAGGGCAGGCTCACCTCCCACTTTCTGAGATTCTACACATAATGCCAGGGCCCCAAGCACATGAGTGTGCATCCACAAATCCACTCACCCTTGAACCCCCCTGTCAGTTTTCTTAGGGTACTGCAAGGAAACACTGACTCAAGAATGTTTGGAACATTTGGGGAAAGAGGGAGCAGGTAGCAGTGGGAGCTGTGTGGCTCAACCAAAGGTGGGTGCTGACCAAACACCACCAGTGGTCTAGATGGGTTGAGAACAAACAACTTTGGAAACAACCAGTCAGGCCTAGGCTCCCTACATGGAGGTGAAGACAGCAGCAACCCTTTTCCCTAAACTGAATTCCAAAAAACATGCAGCTGTTGTGAAATACATGTTTCTGATTCAAATAGATGGAAATTCTACCAATTAAGGACTTTCAAATTTCCTGCATCTTGTCATTAACCCACCACACTTAGATCAGAAGTCTCTCCAAGTACAAAACATAGTACAACAGACACATCCCTTTTTAAAAAATGATGACTCTTAAATCCTCAAATATGATACATGACAATAGTCATACAATTTTACCAATATCATTTTTTGGTACCCATGAATAATGTTTAAACCATTTCCCTTAGACTTTTAAAAACTATTCAAAAACTTTCCCCTATTTTCTGAACATCCTACTACATTTCTGTTACCTGTATCGAGTTGAAGTATTCCTACTGCTAATGGCAGCACCTTCTCCAGCAGCTCATCATCAGGCAACAGAAGGCAAGCAGACTACTGCTGGGCCTGCCTCACTCATTTCTGCTCCACCTGCTGTTGGCTGTGGGAATCTCACAACCACATCATAAATTTTAAAATGTCTATGACTTTAAAGGTAATACAGAAACGGCTGCAAGCATATATTGACAGAGAACTTCCAGAGATTCAAGCTGGATTCAGAAGAGGCCGTGCAACGAGGGATATCACTGCTGATGTCCAATGGATCTTGGCTGAAAGCAGAGAATATCAGAAGGATGTTTACCTGTGCTTTGTTGACTACACAAAGGCTTTCAATTGTGTGGATCATGACAAGCTATGGACAGCATTGCAAAGTATGAGTATTCCTGAACACTTAATTATGCTCATGAGGAATCTGTACCTGGACCAAGAGGGAGTTGTTCAAACAGAACATGGGAACATTGAATGGTTTAAAATTAAGAAAGGTGTACGACAAGGTTGTACTCTTTCACCATATTTATTTAACCTGTATGCTGAGCAAATAATCCAAGAAAAATGTGGGTTATATGAAGAAAAACATGGCATCAGAATTGTAGGAAGACTCATTAACAACCTGCAATATGCAAATGATGCAACTTTGCTTGCTGAAAGTAGAGAGGACCTAAAACATTTACTGATGGAGATCAAAGAGCACAGCCTTTGGTATGGATTAAAAAACCCTCACCACTGGACCAATAAACAACATTCTTATTAACAAAGAAAAGATTAAAGTTGTCAAGGACATCATCCTTCTTGGATCAACTATCAACACTCATGGAAGCAGCAGTCAAGAAATCAAATGATGTATTGCATTAAGCAAATCTGCTGCACAAGACCTTTTGAAAGTGTTGAAGAGCAAAGATGTCAGCTTGAGGACTAAGGTGTGCCTGACCCAAGCCATAGTATTTTCAATAATCTCATATGCATGCAAAAGCTGGACAGTGAATAAGGAAGTCTGTAGAAGAAATGATGCTTTTGAGTTATGGTGTTGGAGAATATTGAAAGTGCCATGGGCTGCCAAAAGAACCAGTAGATCCGTTTTGGAAGTGCTGCCAGAGTACTCCTTGGAGGCCAGGATGGCCAAACTTCATCTCTGATACTTCCGACATATTGTTGGGAGGGACCAGTCACTGGAGAAGGATATCATGTTTGGTAAGGTGGAGAGTCAGAGAAAAAGAGAAAGACCCCTAACGAGATGGACTGGCCAGGTGGCGGCATCAATGGACTCAAGCGTGGCAACAGTAGTGCCATTGCCCCAGGATCAGGCAGTGTTGCGGTCTGCTGTGCATAGGGTTGCTATGAGTTGGTGCCGACTCGATGACATCTAACAACAGGCATTTAAGAACCTTTGACCTTATCAAGCAAGCTCTTTGCTTTGGAAGCAACAAGGAAAGAAAAGACAGCCCATCAGGGAAAACCCCCTTCTAGGACTGAAACTCAAAGGGAACTCCTAAGAAGTATAAAATGCTTGCTGGGAGTACCTGTAAGTGGAAGTGCAGCAATAAAGACGGGGCTGTTTAGCCATGTTCCATTGGCACCGGTTGACCTTGAAATGAGAACGAAATGGAAGGGTTGGCTGTTCTGAAGTGCAGAGAAGTATGTATGAACTCCCAAACTTGCAACTAGTATCCATGTGACCTAGCATGGATGGTTAGTTGACCAGAACTTGAACGAAAGAAGATGCTTGATACTGAGTACAAATGCAAAATACTACAATTTGAAGAACTAGACTTTTGCCTATAAATGCTGTGACTCAAAATTACAACTGGAATAGGATTCTCCATATCAAGGAACTGTATTTCCTTAGCATACTGGGTTGATAGGGACAAGAAATTTAGACACTGGCTATCAAAAATGGAGGGTAGGGTGGTGGCTACAAAGGCATGAAGTGGCTGGTTTATAAGCTTTCATGGGTGTACTTAGTTGCAGAATAAGGAGGAAAAAAAGCGAGATGGCAGAAGGTAAAAGAAAACAAGATCCTTCAATATGCTGTCTACAAAAGACATAAAAGAAAAATGGACAGTCTAAATATCCATCAACAGAAGAATGGCTGAGCAAACTTTGGTACATACAATGAAATACTACAAAAGGTTGAAGAATGAGGAAGAAATCTGTGAAACATCTCACAACATGGTTGAACCTGGAGGGCATTATGCTGAGTGAAATCTGTCACTCACAAAAGGACAAATATTATCAGAGACCAATGCTATAAAAAGTTACATTTTATTGATAAAAGAAACAATCTATGATGGTTATTGAGCAGAGGAGAAAAATTATTCATGGGCTAGAGCACAGCTACATTTTAACATGGGTGACAGGACAAGGTATATACAAGAGAGAGGTTAGCAGAGAAAAGATGAAGGTAGTGGAAGACACAAGGAAGAATGTAATAGATAAAAGTGAATACAGGTAAATGCTGTTAACTGTTGACACCTTGAAGGGATTGCAACCATGTAATGAAACAAAGTATATGATTTGTTGAATGTAAAACTGATAATCTGCTCTCTAAACCTTCACTCAATTCACAATAAAAAGTTGAAAAACAAAAACCTATGGCCTTAGGTAGAATCTCCACTGAGTAGTATCTCATCTGTCTAGGCAGGACTGATGAAAGGAAATGCTGATAGTTCTCTTGTGATACAATAGTGAATAATTGGTATCAGGACTGATTGTGAGGGTTGTATATGTAAAGGTAGACGTTTTGTAGCAAGGAGGGGAGTGATTAACTTTGCAGCCTAGGTGCAGAGGTCTCTGGGACCATGATGGGAGAAGAGCAGAGAGCAAAACCATACCCACAGAAGCAGTGATTGATGCCTGAGATGGAGGCAGAGAAGATGACTAGGAGAGATGGAACAGCTGGGGACTTTAGACCGGGGTGTGGGGGTGTGGGGGGTGTGGAAGCAGGCTTGTAGGATATACCCTTTGGTTGGTTTTTGATGCATGGGGGTGATTGTAACCATGGCAATGAAATGATATACGAGGATGAATGTAAAACTAATGTTCTCTCATGTAAACACTATCACATATTTCATAATAAAACATTTAAAAAAACAAAAACCTATGGCCCTTTTGATCTGTAAACCTCAGGCTGACCTCATGGCACCCCACCTCAATCACTGAGGTACACATTGTCAAATCTGGCCTTGACTTGGGCTGTTTTAATGTATTATCGCACAAACTGAAATTTCTTTCCAGTTCTTAACAGTGAATGTGGTGTTTTCTTGTTCTGCCATTTTCTAGCAGTAGTGAACTTGGACAAAAAACTTCATCTCATGTAGAACAGCTATATAATATGGATGGAGTTCTCATGTGGCGCTGTAGGATAAAGCACTGGACTTTTGATTGAACTGCATGTTTGGCAGTTGTTCCTCAGAAACCCTATACAACACTTAACAACATATGTAGACAGTGACAATAACCACCTCACAGCTGTTATGAGGATGCAGTGGGTAGATGCTGTCATCATTAGTGTAATTGTTTTAAAGGGACAAGAATAGGTATGGCTTGTCAATGGCTGTATCTTCTGTGCCCAGAATAGAGTTCAGCACATGGGCAGTGCTCAAATACTTCTTGAATGAAGCCCTGGGGGATATGTGAGAAATCCTTCCTGGTTGCTATAATGTGCTCGTCCCTTTGTTCCTTTTTAAGATCACCAAGAGTGTAGTGCTAAAACCATAGTATTTTGATTTGCAGGTGAGCCCTGTACATAGATAGGCCAGTTCAGTGGCCCTTTAACCCTGACCCTGCTGCCCCACTGAAAACACTCACTAGTAACCAATCCCATCAGCAAGACTGGAGGCTCCTGGAGGGTGAGGCTTATCTATCTTCTGAACACCATTGTACATCCAGGCACCAAGCATGGGTCTAGCACACCCACCTAAAAGAGGAGCAGCCATGAATTTAGACTGGTAGTGTCTCAGACCTCTTCTGACCTCAACTGTTCCATAAATGCTGTCCACTGTTCTGGAGTCTTCACCTCTACCACTTACAATTGTCACTACTTCAAATACCTCAAATGTGGAACCCTCAAATCATACTCAAATATCATTTCCTGTCCTCAACTCTTAGGGACTGGACACCAAACACCTCCAGTTTCCGTCCTGAGTCCTTTCTTCATACTCTTCAGGGGCTCTGTAAGGTCCTAACTCCTCATCATACTCCAAGGCCTTATGTGCCTGTCTGCTCTGGAGGAACCCAGGAGTCATTGACAATGAGGGACTTAGGGCTTCAGCAAGTGCTGTGGGGCATCAGAATCAGTGCCCTACCACAATCCAGGAATTTTCTTGTAGGGAATGGTTTGGCCTCTATCTACAGGGAGCCAGAAAGGGAAGAAAGGAAGGGCTGGCTCCTCCACAGCCCTCTGGAGGGGATGACTAACAGGAACGTCTTTGCCTAGAGCTCACTGACCAGATCCCCCCTGAGGAACTTACTTAGACGGCTTCTTGGACTTTCTGAAGAAAGACACTCCATACACTTTTATAATCAGAAACTTACATTTTATTTTGAATAAACCACTCAACTTTGAGCAGATGACATCGCCTCAATTAACTGTTTCTTTGAAGAAAAGCATAGAGATATGGTAAATTCATGAAAACACTGTCTTCCTTTCTTTTTCATTCTTTAAAAGGCAGAAAAAATCTGCCTGGCCTTACCCATTTTCCTGACATTAGTGAAGGACAGCCACTGGAGGCACAAAAGGAAGCTCTCCAACAGTCAATGGCTATAAGCTACAGGTCTGGATAGAGAAACTCCTGCAGCTCCTGTGGTCAGGGCCACAGCTAGATGTAAGTGCAAAATGTGGCAGCTGTGCGGTTCAGAAAACACCCAATGATGCCCAGGATGGGATTCTGGGCAGAGCTGCAATCCAGTTCCTTGGACTATGGCAGTGCTTCAGAAAGGACACGAGGATCCTCCATGTGCGAACACAGCATTCACATCTCACCCATCACTCCCCATTAGCAGGTGCTCACCTTGTTTACAACAAGCTCCTTACTGACACCTACTCTGGGTTTATGTGCCACACTTCTTTCTGACTCTCCCACCCTACCCCAAAGCCCCTCCTTGCTGGCTAAGGATGATAGGAAGACAAAACCTGAGAAGGGAAAAATGGACTCTGCAGCCAGCCTTGTACCCCAGTATCCCAAGAGTCACAGCTGTCCTCTGTCTTCAAGAGTGACTCAGTTTCACAGCTTACATGGTACCTGGGAAATTGCTGACTGGAAGTGAAAATGTGTGAGTAGTAAAGAATTTTCAATAATATTCACAGATAAACTCCCTAACCAGCTCTCCCAGGAGGTTAAGGAGACCCTGTTTTGAGCACAAAGAGCTCTTCCACTCTCAGAGTGGAGGCATCAAACAGAGATAACATACCTAATTTTTCAAAGGTTGGGACAAGCAGAATACCAAATGAACCACTGGCTCCTTTTAGCTAGACTGCCCCCAAATCTGGCCCTCTCACTTGCCAGGCCCTCGTAGTACAAGAGCTGAGACTACCAACCAAGGAGCCTCCTGGTCTCAAAGACCCAGGTCTTCAAGGTGGTATCTTCTGCTAGGTGGAACCAGGTGAGGGGAGCACACCCAGCGCAACTGCCAGTTATATTCCAACCTAACAAACCCACTGCCACTTAATCAATTCTGACTCATACTGACCCTGTATGGGGTTTTTGAGACTGTAAATCTTTATGGGAGCAGAAAACCTCATCTTTCTCCCACAGAGCAGCTGGTGAATTTCAACCATCAGTCTTGCAGTTAGTAACCCAATGCTCATCCCGTAGTGCCACCAGGGCTCTGAGATGTACTCCCAGTAATAGGAAATCTGGTCCCTGAGCCCGGAGGCCATTGCTCTAGAAGGATCATGCTGAACTCTGACAGGAGGACGGTGCCAGGTACATGACTCTGGTCAGAGTTACCCCCACTAGAACACTGGCACAAAAGAAGGTACCAAGATAAAACACATTTACTTTGGGGCACAAATCCTTTTGTAAATGGATCTCTACCTTTAAGAGACAAAATGGAAACACTGTTGTTGAACCCTTGTCACCTAGTCTGGAGGGCCACAAGCATAAATATCTTCTGGCCTCAGTAGACAGGTCCCAGTAAGTCTCACTTTAAGTAAAGATGAGCCCATGGACATGTAGTGCTACAAGAGGACACCAGTGGCAAGAAAACCCTGTCTTGTACAGTTTCCTCACTTCCAAGGTGAGGTAAGTGTACCTCATCACAGAAGGGTCTACAAGGACCAGGCTGGACACATGATGCGACTCTGCCCTCCACACCCATTATTACATGAACCAAATCAACTCCCGCCATCTCTCCCCTTGGGACTCCAGGTGTGGCCAAACACATGAACTGCAGAGCAGAGACCACCTAAGGCCCTCCTATAGTACAGACATTCAGAGGCAGGGTGGGTGGGCAGCGTATGTTCTAAGTAAAATAGCTAGAGGGTGAAACACTCCAATGCCAATTTATTTTTGAAAAGGGTTCTCGTTATTCTACGGTTTGCCTTTCCCCCCACTTTTTTTTTGTATAATTGTACAACCTTTGAAAATTACATTAAGTTGTAATGATCTAATACTATTAATAGCCATTCAGAAAAAAAAACTTCCCTTCCCTCCCAACAACCATCCAGGGGGAATGAGAATCCTGAAAAGAAGCCAGTTCAACATGGCTTCTACCCTGGTAGAAACAAAAAGCAAAAAAGATGAGAAGAAAACAGAAACTGACTAAGAGGTGTACTGCCAGTGTCTCTCAGGAGTGGGGCCCTGGCTGTCGCCTGGGGTTGTAAAGGTAGAGCCTGCAGCATGCAGTGTGGCAGCCGGGAGATCTCTCAGCCGCATCTTCCTCACCCCAGCACATCCATGTCTTGACCTAGGTGTCATGGAAATCCTTCAGCAGGGTTCTCCGCCGCTGCTCTGCTATATGCATCTGGTTCTCCAAATCCTGCACCAGGGAAGGAAGACAGATGTCTGTATGGCAAGAAGCAGCTAAAGTTGTGCTCACCACATCAAGGCCTCTAGAAGAGTTCAAAGCACTGTCCTCACACCTGCTCAGCAGCAGCTTCTAGTCCACCCCCCCCACCCCCACCCCACCTGTCACCTGCTACCACAGCAGTCTTCCCTCACTTACAATCCCAGGTCTAAGGCAACAGCCGGCACTCACCCCTCTGTCATAGCTGTCTGCACGCTCCACTTTCCATGATAGGTTTTCTATCTCAGCTTCCAGCTGAGCCTGCTGGTATTCAAACTGTATGGGCAGGGCAGAAATGAAGTCAAAGGCGAAAGGACTGTAAGCAGTTTCAGAAAACTAATACTGTTCTCAGATGTAGAGGACAGTGCCATTCCCTGTGTCCAGAGCTAGAATCCACACCAAAGACTACCCAAGGAATATGGCCTAAGAGGGAAGAATTTAAGACACTGAAGGGAATGGTTCCAACATACAGGGACATAGATGTTGCAAAAACAACTCAAAATGGACATTTGCAGACACGATTTTCACTTAATATTTTTCATGTGCTCAGCCCTTCTGCAAATTGAAGCGTTAAAAATATTCAAACCATTTGACATCTAAGAATCTCACCTCAGAATAAAGTTTTATATATAAAGATTTTTCTTAACATCTTATTGGCAATTATGTAAAATAGGAAACAATAAATGCTCCAAATGATAACAACTATATAATGAAACATTTGCATAAATCGCATACGACATTCTACCATTCTAGTGAATGATGACAGCTGGATATAAAATGTTATGTATAGCATAACCTCAATGATATAAACTGTAGTAATTTTAAAAGGCTAGAAAATGCTAACTGGTCATTTGTGGTGGGATTATAGATGAGGCAAATACTTTTCTGTGTTTTCCAGCATTTAAACAATACATATAATATATTTTGTAATCAGGGAAAAACTCATGTATAAAATGCAGGAACTGAACAAAAACAACTTCAACTATTACTTAGGAACATATGTGTCCAAAGTCCTCCCAAAGCACGGGCACCTGGCTCCCAAGGGACCAGAAATACTTTCAGGCCACAGAACTGACTCCACTCTCAGTCAGTCACTCTTTAAATATGGTCATTGAGAGGCTATGGACGCAAAATGTCAGTACTTGAGATCTATTCTGGAGATGCCCAAAGTAGAAATGGTAAGTTAAGTCTCATTTTGTCCTCTCAATGATAAGTATCTACTTCTTGTTTTCCTGCAAAGTGTCAAGAAAAAGGGTACCCAAGATGGCAGAATGGAGGGTTGCTTTGCCTTACCAGTTTCTTCCTGGGTCCAGACTCCATGTAGTACGCATACGGATACGTGTATTGCAAGGTGTATCGACACTGAAATAAGAGAGAAAAGTGAAGATGATATGATTAAAACCTACCCACATCTCACATGGTATTTTTGATTCTTATCCCACTATACAAATCTGGCCAAGCCAGTGAGGATGAACTGAAAGAAAAGGGTCATAGAACACCCCTGGTTCCTTCTTCAAACTGTGATTTACTATCCGCAGTTGCCTCAATGGCTCTTCTCTCGAATTGGAACCAGAGTCCACCCACCTAGCTCAATAACTATCTAAAGACAATCTCCGGTTTTCTTTTGAGTAATGCATGGGTATGTACAAAAGCAGAAGAGAAAAGCTCTAGGTTGCCCCTCTAACTCCTTGCCTCAATGAAGAGGCAATAAAGCACTCTTCTTAGAAATTCCCCAGACAGCCAACTGAGGCCTGGGTCCTCAGTGAGTCTGGCCTAGGTAATTGTGGACTCCTAAGCCGGAACACACAGAACTGCAGAGTGTGCTAAGCACTCTATCCATGGAGGGTCTCCCATCCATAAATGCCTGGGCCGGCAGGACCAAGCATTCAGCAGACATCAGATAAGTATAACAGCACGTACCTTGGCCAACAGCTTGGCAGCATTCTGTAGGTACTGCCAGTCAATCCACGTCCCCAGGTTGTTCATGACTCTCTCCTGAATCTTCTCATGAATCCGTTGATATGTCTGTGCTTCCAGCTGCAAGCTTTTGTTGTGGTTTTCCCACTGCAGTGTACAGAAGGAATGAGAGAAAGCTGCAGAAGTCCTGGGAAGATGTGGAGGTCCACACTGGAATTCAGTAAATACCTAAGCTGGTGGCAAGGAATGGTCACATTCTCTTCTAAATTATGTATGTGACTGTGTGTTATGAAGCAGGAGCGAGACTTCTTCAGTACATATTCTAACCCTATTTAAAATAGCTGCTTGCCTGCGTACCAGTTCACTGCTCCTCTAAGACAATAGGGCTCTGGTCCTAAGAACTAAGCAAAGTTAGGCCCCCACCATTTTACTGCACTTGTGATATACTCTGTAGACTTAAGGGGTTCCCTAAAAGGAACTGTCCTCTAAATCCACTATGATAGTTGCTGTTGTTAAGTGCCATTGAGTCATTTCCAACTCAAAGACCCAGTATAGGGTCTCCAAGGAGCAGCTAGTGAGTTTGAACCGTCGACCCTATGGTTAAAATCAATCTTGTGGTCCTGCACTTATCCTACAGCACCATACAACTCCCTTATTAGATGGAAAAGACTAGCTGGTAGTTCCTTGTCCTTCCAACCAAGGTCAGCACCACATCCTTCCCCAGTGGGCTTTGGCTGTCCTGTAGAGGACATAAAAGCCACATTTATGGAGTCAGCACCCACAGTCACCACAAAAGCTCCATCCATCGACTTCTGTATGTACAGGCTCACACTGGCTTATCAGTCACTGGGGATTCTACCCAACAGATCACCCAGCTGGAGTAGCCTACCCTTGAGGGGTAGTACAGGAGAAGACACCTACCCTCTCAAAGTAGAACAAATACTTCTTGAGAGCTTCCCTGGCCTGGGCCTGTTGGCTCTGGTTGACAATGTCGGGATTCTCCTTGTACCGACTGCACTCATAGTACTCACTGCCATGAGTCTTCCAATCTCCTAGACACATCCAGCAGAAGTCTGCACAGAACAGAGAAATAAGACATTTACACCCATTAAGACAACCCTCCATTATGCTAGAGGCATAGGCAAAGCTGTAGCACAGGCAGCCCAGAGAAACCCTGCTATGAGTTGGAATTGACTTAACAACAACTATAAGATGCTTTCCTTCAAACACACATACAGAAATTCTGTCTGGGGGTGGGGATGGGGGATCATCTAATAGAACTTCCCAAGGGTGTTTTTTTCCAGAGGGAACATACATCTCATCCCTGTCCCTGTTAATATGAACAGTCTATGGATGGTCTTAATTTTGGGAGCATGTGTGCTCTGTGCCTTTTTGATCCAACATAGGCAAATTCTGGTCTATGTCACTGCTACTGTATGGAACAGAAACATGTCCAACTGAGGCCTACCTGGCCATCGAGAGCACACATCATCTATAAACTACAGTCCTAACCACCTCTCACCCTCATACCACCTGTCCAAGGAAAATGTTTTGTATGTGAAGTAAATTTCTATAAAATTTATAGGTGCCCAAAGGGTCGTACTTGAAATTATGATTATGCTTCCACATTGAGAAAACAAATGGATAAAAAAGATCCCCTTTTAGATGCTAAATATCTTACAAAAATGCATTTAATGGAGAAGGGCCAAACAGTTTGAATGGATGTCAAGTACCTGGTCTACATTCTGTCTCTGCCAGAGACCCCAAATGTGGTAATTCCTATTTCCCAGGATTCACTCTCATATCTTAGCTCACTGACTTCCCAAAAAGGGCTCTTGGAAAGTTTTAAGAAAGCTAAAGCCAGGCCAAGAGACTAAAAAGGCTGTTCAATTTCTTTTTTCCTGAAAGCCTTCATGTGAAGTAGAAATACTGTTCTCTAATCAGTTACACTGTACTAGCTACTCTTTCAGAGAAATGATAAGCTGCTCCTATTAAGGAGCAAGGGTGTTCACTTTGTCATTCCTCTTTAAAACAGGACATGTGCCTTATTCACAGTTCTAAGTATAAACTGGACTCCTGGTGTGGCACTGTAGGATCAGCATTGGACTGCAAACCACAAGGTCAGCAGTTCAAACCCACCAGCTGCAACCTGGGAACCCTGCACAGGGTTGCTATGAGTCAGAACCAACTCAATGGCACTTAACAAACAACAAGTACACATACACACAGATAGAGCCCCATATCAAGGAAATACACAACTGTATCCTGGGCCTGGCTTCATTCTATACTTCATAGTCAATATTCCTGTTTAAAACCTTGCCATCTACCCTGATTTTATAGGGCTTTAAGGAGCTCTGGTAGTATAGCGGTTACGAATCGGGCTGCTAACCTCAAGGTCGGCTGTTTGAAACTACCCGCTGTTCCACGGTAGAAAGATGAGGCTTTCTACTCCCATAAAGATTTACAGCCTTTTTTGGAAACCCTGTACAGGGTCACTATGAGTCGGAACCGACTCCATGACACATAACAACAACAACAAGGAGAAAAAAGAACAGCACTAGGCCCGTACAAGGAGAAATTCTCAAGGTCTCTTGGTCACAGCTGAGCAACTGTGTAAACCTACTTGACATATCTTTTACTTGGAAGAAATTTGTTTCTTCATTTGGTCTGGCAAAATCAACAGATTCTACCTATAAAACTTGTTCCTGACAGAGGCCTGAAAGCACAAACTGAAACTCGAAATTTTTCAAACTCTCAAAGGAAAACTACTATTTTACTACCTCTGGCAAAAACCACGTACAACCTACTCTAAAGTACCTGTAAGGTAGCATGATAAATCCATGCTACTTACCTGCCTTCACAAAAATAATACAAAGAATACATTAAAATCTTCTTGATGACTGAAGAATCATTGACGGTCTAAAATAATCCCAAATTTGACTTCTGACTACAGGTGTCAGCAAGTTAGCAGTGAGATTAGAACTACGAACGAATGAATGAGTAAATAAAAAATAAGAGTTGCTTTTTGACAGTTATTATGACTATAGGCAACTGGGCCTTCCCTGGGTTTTGTTATTTCACTACAGAAGTACTCACTAAACAAGCAATGGAGACCCAAGCACAAGAAACACAGACCGCGCCACCGGGCCTTGAGCACCAAGCCTGGGACTCACCATGTTTACACTTGGAGCATTGCTGTCAGAGGGAAACAGAAGAGAACATGTTAAGGGCCAGCTGACCAAAGGCTTCATTTCACACACGCAAAACATACAGGCTTCTGTGCTCACCATGTGATTGCAGCCTCCATTCTTCTCAATGCAGATGTTGCACTTGGGACACTGAGGAGACAGAAGGGTGCTGTTAGGCTCACACATGATCAGGCTGGTTCTAAAACAAATTACACAAAGCTTCTGGCACCTGCGCCCAGTAGCTCATCGTGAGAGCACTTCTAGGGGAAGAGCATCTCACTTAAATGTGGCAGGTCACTGAGGCTAGAACAGCAAATTCAAAAAGTCAGCATGTTTGGCTTTGAAATACTACAAGCACGTACTGAGTCGCTATGTTAAATCTTTTACCATCTGTCTCAGACATGAAGCCACTCAAATTAAGCACAGCCTGAGTTAGCACAAAGTCTGCCTGTGTGAAAGACTGCTAAAGAAAGCCTAAGCGCTACCACACTGGACTAAGGTTTGGTCAGCTTGCCTGGTCTGCTTCCACAAGAAGGCAAGAAAATAACCTCTAAAGCCACTCTTTCCCACCAGCAACCTTTAGCAGTGATGCAAAGACCAGTATGATGCTGTGTTCGCCCACTGCCATGAAGTCAACTAAGTTTAATGACTATTCACCTTCATGGTAGCACACACAGCACTGCTTCAGATCAAAGAAGCAAGTTCACAATAAATGAAGTACAGCAATGGGCCCACGCTCATGGAATTCACTAATCTTACCATGTTTCTCATCATCCTGAAAGAGTTGGCTTGACAGAATGTTGGAATACAATGATGGAATGGCACAATTATGGTACCAGCTAGGTGACAATATCTCATAGGGTTAGGGCAATGTTGTCCAGATGGCTGCATATTCCCAAAACTAGGGTCCAATATATGGTGCTGTTTTTCCAATGGCCAGGATTCAATGGCCCCAGAACCAAGAGGTAGAAATTCAAGTGAGACTACTATCATTCCTAGTGAGCTACTTGAAAAATTTTTGCTTTCTGTTCCTACTTTGCTCTGTAGGTCTAAAGATCTTAGTTCCAAAGGGAGGAATGTTCCTACCAAGAGACAACAAAGACCCCACTGAATTGGAAGTTAAAAATGCCACCTGGTCACTTAAGGCTCCCTCATGCCCTTGGATAATAGGCAAAGAAGAGAAATTGAGATTTGGATCACCCCACCAAACAAAGTGCCACAACCAGCTCAGGTAACTTATTGAAAGTAAAGGAAATATGCAATGTGTGGTTTAAGGTGCTTACAGAAATGAGAACTATAATAGTTTTGAGTATTTCTTTCTTGTTTTGCTTTGTGTGTGTATATGTGTATTATATTTTTTTTCCCACTTTCCCTTTTCCAATACTTATTCTAAAGAGTATGATGTAAACAGGTTATTGTGTTCCAAACAATATGCATATTAGTTATATTATGTAAGATCCAAGTATGACTTTATCTTTAGTAGAGATTATGCATGACTTAAGGGATCATATATGGTTTAAGGAGTCAAGTTGACATGGGGTGGATTGTGATGATCAAAGTTGTGTCAACTTGGCTAGACCACGATTCTCAGCGGATTGACAGATATTAATGCAATCACTCTCCATTTTGTGATCTAATGTGAACAGAAAGGGGAGTGTCCTTGGACATGTGGCCTGCATCCAATATATAGAGAGGTTTGGGCAAAATTCACCCTCTTTTCTTCCTGCATCCAATTTTTTATTCTTTGACCTCTGGTTCTTGGGACCCCGAGCCACCAGTCTGCTGGCTGACCAATATATTTTGGGATTCACCAGCTCCTGCTACCCCATGAACCAATAGCCTTCTTTCTGCCTAACTTGTTGATTTTGGGTTCATCAGCTCTGCAACCAGCTTGACACGTGACCCATAGAGATATTTTGGGGCTTGCTGGCCTCCAGAATTGTAGGAGTCATATTGTTGTTGTTGTTGTTGTTAAGTGCCGTGGAGTCGGTTCTGAATCATAACAACCCTGCACAGGGTTTCCGAGGCTGTAAATCTTTACGGGAGCAGAACGCCTCATCTTTCTCCCGTGGAACAGCTGGCAGTTTTGAACTGCTGACCTTGTGGTTCACAGCCCGATTCGTAACCTCTACGCTACCAGAGCTCCTTTGTTGTTGTTAAGTGCCGTCGAGTCAGTTCCGACCCATAGCGACCCTGTACAGGGTTTCCGAGGGTGTAAATCCTTACGGGAGTAGAAAGCCTCATCTTTCTCCCGCGGAGTGGCTGGTAGTTTCGAACCGCTGACCTTAAGGTTCGCAGCCCGATTCGTAACCACTACGCTACCAGAGCTCCTTACCAGAGCTCCTTATACTTGAAATAAATTTCCGTGTACTGGAGTCCTGGTGTGGCGGTGTGGGATCATCCACTGGACTGCAAATTCAGTTTGAACCACAAGGTCGGCAGTTCAAGCTCACCAACGGCTCCTTGGAAATCCTATACAGGTTCGCCATGGGTCGGAACTGACTCAACAGCACTTATTAACAACAACAAAATATATTATTAAGGGACTTCAAAAAGTTTCTGGGAAAAGTCTATCTTTTCATTTCATTTATCATAAATGCTTTGAAGCCATCTCATACATGCTTCACTGGTTTTGCTCCTCTACAGAACCTAGTCTCACAGCTGTGCTACTGAGTACACTGACACTGCAAGTGACTGCCATAAGGGCGAAGTCTTGGGTACCAGGTGACTCAGGATTCAAGGGACCACAGCTCAACAGAACTGGGTAGGCCTGGGCTTTCATTACAGCTTTGCTATTTATCAGCTGTGTTTCTTAACCATCTCCTTCCCAAGGCTGCTAAAAGCTGGTAGGTATTCAACAAAGGCTAATTTTTCTTCTGATTCTCTTTCTGGTCAAACTTTTACAGGAACTTAAACATCTTACCAAAACATATTCACCCAAATGATCCTATCATAAACAACTGCAAATTCTAACAAGTGTGGGGGAAGGCCTATAGCCTCCAGCAAGGGCCCTGGGGCCCTGAGGGTTCTGCTCCCAGGTCATGCATCTCCTGGGTAAGACCTTGGGCAGCACTAAGGAGGGCAGATCCATGACAGGTAAGATATGATCCTTACGTCTTTAGTGTGAGCACTAATGTAGTTGGCCGTTTCAGAGTCGTCTGCACACTTCGTGAGCCATTTCCGGATTGTGGCGCAGTCTGTGGGGGCGTGATACATCTGACGACACTTGAAACTCAAAATAATAAAAGAAAAACATTCAAATACTTATGAGGTCAGCATCTCGTATCTTCAGTTTTCCTTTTGCCCAGGCCAAATGATTCTACACTAAAGCTTTCTTCAAACAGGCAGGGTCACCTCTAAAGGCCTGTGTGGCCTTTACTTACCTAGAATTACACTGAAATAGTTTTGAGTTACTCTTCAATCTGAGTCCCATAAAATATGCTTGCAATAATCCCAAGTGAAACGTTTCTGTTCTGAATAATGTGTGGTGTCAAAAGTCTTCCTAAAAGGATGTCAAACACAGAATTCAACCTCTCAAAGTGCATGGTGGAATACTGTATGAAAGACGCCTTAACTCAAATCCAAATCAGACCTGGGATCCACTTCTCACCTTCCAGTCACATGTATACACAAAGATGCACAAAATTCAGAACCTGTGTACTGTTGGGGGCATCTGATGACATTTGAAAGTTAAAATCAGAAAAGAAAAACATTCGGATGTTCACTGGGTCAGTCTCACATGCTTTCAAATTTCCTTTATGTCCAAGTCAACACAACTTAGTGGACAGTAAGGGCCCTCAGCCAGAGAAAAGTTTATAATGTGGAACACAAAGGATGGAGAAGTAGTAGGTCTTAATCTTTGGTGGGCCACAGACTCCCTCAACATTATCCAAAAGCAGGAACATGTGCACATATACACATTTTCCAAGTAGTTTCTCTAAAGTCTTACCATGAATCATTCATCCAGGGAGTTGTGATTAAGGCAACAGACCTAGACCTAAATTATGACTGTCATTTCTAGATGGGTTACTCTTGTGCCTTGACTTCCTCATCTATATAATGAGAGTAACAACAGTACAAATCATACAGTTATGATAATTTAGGTAAAGTGATTAGGATAGTGCTTGTTATCTGGTAACTTTAGCTTTTCTTCAGTAAACTTTAACTATTCTCATCACATTTATTGAATAGACGAGTGAACCTCGAGTTAGATAAACCATTCATCTTGCCCGTTTGATACAAAGAGTATCCCAAACCCTGAATACAGAAAACAGAAAGAACAAAGGCAAATTAAATCTAATTTTAGTCAGTAGCCATTTGCCCAGCTCTCAGCCTCTCTTCAGACACACCTATGGGTGGGAACTGCAAGAATCGAAAGTATCCTCTGCAGATATCAAGTGCTACCCACTTCCTAGCTATGTATTAAACCAATGATGACAAAAAGTATTCACATCCTGAAGTAGCCAGCTGAAGTGAAGATGGGGGAGGCTAGCGAGAACTCCCGGACCACAAAGAGTACCCATTTGACCTTGCGTAGATGGCTTGCCGACCAGAATTTAACCAGATGAAGATAAAGAAGTATGATGTAGGGAGCAAGCATAAATTGCTAAAACCTGATCAACTGGACTCTTGCTGCCCAAAATTTGAACTGAATAGGGGAAGGATTCTTCAAATCAGGGATCAAGCATGTCTCTTCAGTACACTGGGTTGAGAGGAACAGGCAACTTAGACTTCAGATACCAAAACTGGGGGGCTATAAAGGTACGAAGTGACACACTTGCAAGCTTTCCTGAGAGTACTTAGTGTCAGAACGAGAGGTGTAAGACAGAAACCCTACTGAATAGTTTTCCTCCTGTCCAGATGGGTTTGGTGATGAGGGGGGATAAGATTTTGTATTCAATTGTGAGTAACTGTTTTCAGGTCTAATGGCAATTGTCACAAGTGTAAATGTCTAAGTACAACTAAAAAGGAGGAGCAGTTAATCTGTCCTATCAGGATTGGAGGAAGACTTATTAACAACCTGAGATATGCAGATGATACAACCTTGCTTGCTGGAAGTGAAGAGGACTTAGAATATTTACTGATGAAGATCAAAGAGCACAGCCTTACATATGGATTACAACTCAATGTAAAGAAAACAAAAATCCTCACCACTGGACCAATAAACAGCACAATGGAGAAGAGATTGAAGTTGTCAAGGACTTCATTCTTCTTGGATCAACTATCAACACTCGCGGAAGCAGCAGTCAAGAGATCAGACGACGTATTGCATTGGGCAAATCTGCTGCACAGGAACTTTTTAAAGTACTGAAGAGTAGAGATGTCAGCTTGAGGACTAAGGTGTGCCTGACCCAAGCCATGGTATTTTCAATAACCTCATATGGATATGAAAGCTGGACAGTGAATAAGGAAGATCGTAGAAGAATTGATGCCTTTGAGTTGTGGTGTTGGAGGAGAATACTGAAAGTGCCATGGACTGCCAAAGGAACCAACAGATCTGTTTTGGAAGAAGTGCAACCAGAGTGCTCATTGGAGGCCAAGATGGCTAGGCTTCATCTCTCATACTTTGGACACAATGTCCGGAGAGAACAGTCGCTGGAGAAGGATGTCATGCTGGGTGAGGTGGAGGGTCAGAGAAAAAGAGGAAGACCCCCAACGAGATGGATTAGCCAGGTAGCATCATTGATGGCGTCAAGTGTGGCAGCGGTAGTGAGGTTGGCCCAGAATCGGACATTGTTTCGTCCTGCTGTGCATGGGGTCGCTATGAGTCGGTTCCGACTAGATGGCACCTGACAACAACAACAACATCAGGAACAGGGAACCCTAGGACCATCACGAGGGATGATCATGACAGGGGCACAGGATCTTAACCAGAAATGCGACGACAGTATAGATAGTGGCAGAGGTGATGGCACAGAGAGACATAGCAAAAGAGGACTATAGACCCATGGACTGCGTGCAGGAGGCTGGCTTGCAAAATGTGCCCTTTGACCATTTAAATGAATATATATTTAAAATGTGGTATGTGTACATCCAAAAATAAAAGGGTAATAAAAGTAAATACTGTTGTGAGCATGGAGGAAGACTGTAACCATTACAATTATTTGCTGAATGTAAAACTGGTGATCTGCCCTGTAAACCTTCACTCATTCAATACACAATAAAAGCATTAAAAAAAAAAAAAAAAAAAGTATATTCACATCCCTGGTATGGAGTCACCCGCAATACACCCTCCTCCACACACAGAGCTCAGTAACTTCTCCTCTGTGAATATCTAGGCCTCCATCTCCTCAGAAAAGTCCTTCTTAACGACTACCTTCCCAACCCTTCCACCAGACAGCTAACTCCTTGCTCTATGCTTGCTTCGTCTTCATTCTGCTTGTGGCCCTTCCCACCTCATTCTGCAGTTTATTTGCTTGCAAGTCTACGTACTGTTTGCCTAAGGTACATGCCATTTGCTGAGTGTAAAGGAAACCTATTGCTTATGGTGGTGAGTGATTTACTAGTCTACACCAATCATTCCCCACAGCAAATCCAAACGTGCTGCAACAATGCTTTTTTCATGAAAAGAGAAACTTATTGAAGAAAATGCCAAATACCAAACAACACTAACATTCTTAAAGTGACATCATAATAGTTAAAGCCACTACCAGCAAACAGCTCTGCTTTTAAATTTTTCTACTCTAGCTTGAAAGAACTGATAGCAAACATGAAGCGCTAATCTCCTGTGGCTGCCTACTTAGGCTCAGGTCACAAGACGACAATGTTCATGCCCCCTACAAACAGAATTTGAGAGGAATATAGAGACATGAAGCATTCAAGGCCTCATTAACATGATATCATCTTGGCTTTTCATCACATTTTTGTTTGGAAAAATGACCTTCCGTTTACTTAACACAATAATCATAATGTACACAATTTTGCATTTTTTATACCAAGAGAGGAGTCCCTAGGTGGGGCAAACAATTAAGTGCTAAGAAATTGTGGGGTTTGTATCCACCAGCGGCACCTTTGAAGACAGACCTGGTGATCTGATTCTAAAAGGTGTTACTCTGCACTCACAAGGGAATGGCAACTAACAACAAGAAAACTTTTTTGTGTGCAGCTATGTAGCTTTCCTTTTAAAAAATCGTACGGCTACAGGGTATTTTACATAATTGATAAGGTAACTTACATGTTTATGTGGTTTCTACCTTCCTGATATCGCAGAAAATATTGAAACAGACAAAGCCTACACATATTTGAATGCTACTTCACAGTACGTAGTAAATCTGCATACTAATCAAGAAAACCAGTGCTAGTTGGCCACTCTCCTACTTTGTCATTCTTCACTAATTTTCCAATTACGATGTAGTATTGTGGAAATGAAACAAACTTTGCACTATGTTGAATACACTTATGAATTATAACCTTAAAAATTCTAGCCAAAAGCAGCAACGCCAGAGAAGAGCACAAGCAGAATGTGGGACCTTATCTAGATAAGCAGCGACACCAGAGACGAAGGCAAGAGATAGGGTCATGGAAAGGGGGAGCAGCTGAGGACTCTAGATTCATGGGAAGAGAGAGACTAAGAGCTGGTATCCAGGAGGGAGACTTATAGAACTTGCCCTTTGGAGATGGAAATTATTATATATTGCTTAGTTGTGGGTTTTTTTGTGGGGGTTTTTTTCCAAAAGCTAAATTGAATAGAGAGAAATACTGTTAACTGATGCTTTGTGGAGGGGATTATAATCATTGTAATGAAACAAGGTGTATGACTTGTTGAATGTAAAACTGATGATCTGCTCTGTAAACTTTCACTCAATCCACAATAAAACCCTTTAAAAAAAAAAAAATTAGCCAAGAAAGGTAAAGAACTTTAAAAGGTTGTAGCTTTTCAAACAGTAACATATAAATTATATATACTCACACAGAGATCACACAAGTTCTCAGTCATGTGTTTCAGTAGCATAAACCACAACACATTCTCCAAGAATCTGCACCACTTTTGTCTTCAGACTGAGCATTCATCAAGCACCTCATGGAACAAGATATGTTGAGCACAACATCTTTGAGCAGAACTGTTCTGGCTCAGAAACCTTGCTTCTCACTCTACCCACCCCTATACACAGTAACAACACTGGAGCTGTGGAGGAGGAAGGGGTACAAGCCCAGAGCTGTTCACCACCCACACCCACTCTTACCAGAAGACCTCATTGCATCGATTGCACTGTACTCGGCGAGCTCTTGGCTCCTGTACCCGGATAACCATGGGGCAGTCTGCACCAGGGCACAACTGGAGCTGGTAATGACTCTACAAACACATTAAGGGGAAACAATGATGACATCCCTTGTTCTCTCTATCCAAATTAGATCCCATGAGTGTATAAGAAACTACTGTATTTTCAGTTAATAACAGAACATGGAACTACAGGAATTCAGAACAGATGTCATGAAGACCAGACATCAGCTAGATTTGAAAATTATCTGTTAACTATTTAGCCTCAAACAAAATAACAACCTACTGTCGTTGTTAAGTGTCATCAAGTTGGTCCTGCACAGGGTTTCCTACGAGTGGCTAGTGAGCTTGACCTTGTGGTTCAAACTCACTTTGCAGTCCAGTGCATTAACCCACAGAGCCATGAGAGCACTGATAAAAAGACCCAGACCACTAATCAATCTGATGAGGTCTGGCATAAAAGACAAAGATAAAAATTACGCTGCATGGAACTGGCGAACCCAAGAGAGAGGAAAGACTCCATAAAACTAACTGCTGGAATTCCAGACCAGTTTTCAAGTTGTTCAAGAAATAATACTTTTTCTCTGTGCTTAATCTCACAGTGAACAAAACTGGAAAGCAACTCCTGACTATATTGAACCCCGGACATACAATAGCTTGTTTAAACAACTGTACATAAGGTGAGATGTGGAAGACCTGGGATTTACACTTTCTGATTCTGCACAAGTGCTGTGCTCTTAACGACTATTCTAATGGTTTTTATACTTTTAAAAAAGCTATGCATCTCTTTCATCAAACACCGCATTTAATGGCAGTCTAACCTATAAAATAGTAACTGTGGAGAGCCTCTGATGGAGGAGTCCAAGAAGAAAGAAGGCAGAACAGGGGGCTGGTCATACCTCCACATAGTCTCTGAAGAGGTAGCGTCTGTATTTGTCTTTCAATTCTTCACTGGGAAGCAAAGGAAACACAAAGTCCTCTGGTGTTCTCAGTAGGCAATCCTGAGCCATACAAGAAACCCCTATGAAACAAAGACAATCTGATGAACAACCAAATGGCAGAATACACAATACACTTGCCCAATGGACTCAATTCTTAAGTACTAACAAATAAAATTCAGACTTCATATAAAAAATGCTCTAAACAATTGAATATATTGAAAACAGGGAAATTAACATATTTCCAAAGTGATGCAAAAAAACATCATCTCAAATTATATCACCAGAAGCACCACTAAAAACCAAAATCGTTTAAAAATCCAATAGGGTTCTTTACATTTAATATTTTATGTGCAAGTGACTCACTAACACGCTTGAGATTTACAGATACCCTTTAACGTGATACTCATTTGGTTTCAATGGCATAAAGTCATAGGATAACAAACTCTTGCTATTTCTGAGCTAAGGCTGCCACCTGAGAGAGCAATACAAGGTCAAAAGCTTAAAGGACAGTGCTCCCAAAAGTTGAACAAATGCTGCCTTGCACTCACCAACATATGTACCTAACAATACCCTTAATTTCCTTGTTTTGCTGATGACTGCAAAATTTTTGCCAGTGCTTATATGGTTTATATGGGGACCACAATCAGGGTCAGAAGAAAACACTCAGTTTACCTGAGTGCCTGAAAAGGCAGTGTTGAAGATAAACACTTCAGCCCAGTCTTTTACAAACTCATGGTAGACTCACCCACGCCCACGCCGTCCTTGACAAGAACTGAGCAGTGTTGCTCCCAGCAGCTGCGACAAAACTGGTGCTGACAAGCCAGAGAGAGTAGGTTTTCCTTCCGCACAAACTGCATACACACTGCGCAGTGGTAAGGGGGATGGGCTGTGGGGACCTGAGGAGAGGCATAGCCACATGAGCCAAAGAGGAGCCTCCATGTCCCAGGAGGCAACGGGGATGCCTGTACAGCTCGGTGCACAGGAGGCAATCCTGACACTATAACAAACACCACAGCTTAACAGTGAGTTGCACTGGACTCAACTGCAGTCTGCAAGTCCCAAGGCTGCTGAGCAGAGCGTATATATATATATCAAGGTTGACTAAAAAAGGGGCACCTGAGCTAGGCTTGCAAAATCACAAGGATTCAGAAAGGCAGAAAGAAGACAGAAAAGCGGAAGTGAGCTAATAGTGGTTTATAATGTTAGCCTGAAAAGCTCAGAATTTCAGAATTACTAGGGCTCTTAGAAGTCAATCAAGGAGTCTTGGTGATGTCATAGTTAAGCACTCGGTTGTTAACTGAAAGTCTGGTTCAAATCCACCAGTCACTTTGTAGGAGAAAGATGTGGCAGTCTGCTTCCCTAAAGATTATAATCTTGGAAGTCCTAGGAAGCAGTTCTACTCTGTCCTATTAGGATCACTATGAGATAGTATCAACTTGACGACAATGAGGTGATTTTTTTTGTTTGTTTTGTTTTTTTAGCAGTCATTCAGTCCAACTTCTTTTAGAGGTTATCCAAGTGTCTTTTGTAAACTGCCTTCACTCAGTACAACACAAAGCTGTACTTCACAAATACTACAAACTCAAGTCACTTACTAGAGGCTGAATCTACAAAGTTTCTCACAGACTAAATTACAGTTTTACTTGTCAAGGGCAGTGACTTATGCATATCAATATGTCCAAACCACAAAATTGCTTTTAACAAGTTACAACTCAACATAACCAAGATATGTCATAAGTAATTAATTCATGAGGGACAAGGAAGGCTCTGACTAGGGAGGAAAATCTTCTAGAATATGGATAAGCAACTGTAAAGTTTAAGTCTGGAAGCCATGTTGCTACATAAACTGGTAGAAAAAAAAGACAATCTAGGAGGCAGAGATTGATGGTGGTAAGGGTGGAGGTGCAGTGAGGTTCGCCATCAGTAATACCACGCAAAGCAGATTCAGGGCAGAGCTCCTAAACTCGGAACCACATAGACAGGAATATTTAAAAGGTATGAAGGCTTATAGCTAGTGGAACTTGTAGGAAAACTAAAAAATTGTGTACTTTTGAATCTGCCAGGCTCCTTGGCTGAACCAGCAACTTGGGCAAAACCAAACGGCAAGACCAACCAGGGAAGCAGACACACCAAGGAAAAACGCCATGGGAAGCTTGAAGCAAAGGTAGACAATACACTTCGTCGGTTTTGCTTTGTTCTGTATTTCTTTTTTTTTGTATCTGTTCATTATTCCCTAATGCTTGCGCACCTCCATTCTGGACACCCCCTCACCATTTATGGGTTCTTCTGCCACACATGCGCACAGATACTCTCAGCCCAAGAGCCGGCATAGCATTATAAAATAGACACTTGAGAGAAAGGAATAGCCAGAAATATCACCAGAGAAAGCTTGTTTAGTTCAGCTTCTACCTAAAACTGATGGGAATACCTAAAATGGGGCTACAACGTGCCCAGTGAAGGCAGCTTCCTGCAGAGCCTCTGCATTACATAAGACCATAGGTGGAATCCTGAACCCCATCCAGAATCTTCTGAGGTGGGAAATTTCCATTGTAAAGGACAAGGAGACCAGCATGGAGTGGCTAGAAGAACAGAAGATACTTCTCGAAAGAAAGATGGACAGGAAAAATACAAAACAATATAGACAGTCTGACTGATTACTACAAGAACAAGAAAGTTGCTCACCCAGGAGACATGAAGCCAAGTGGTTGGGTCCCCTCAGGGCAAACCACCCCCTTCCAAGACTAAAACTCAATGGAAATACACATGCGCTCTGATTGGTGACCATGTTTGTCACAGATAAGGGGAAATGAGGGAAAAACAGCAATGAAGCTGCAAGCTAAGCCCTACAACGTTCAACAGACTCTTGTAAACCCGAGTGGAGACCTGGTTGGCCAGCAGTGTGGCAAGACCTGGGGACTCCTGGGCCAAGAGTCAGTGACATAGCCACAGAGGATTAAAGTGGAAGAGTGAAGCATCCAAATGATAAGAAGAGAGGGCACAAGAACACCCAAACTTGCAGATAATACCCACTTGACCTGGCTTCAATGCCTGGATGATCAGAGCTCAACCAGAAGAAGAAAGAAGAGGGAAAAAAAGAGTAACAATTTAATGAACTTGACCTACACCTATGGGTGCAGTGGCTCAAAAGAGGGAACAAATCTTTATAGCGAGGATCATTCCCACCCCCTCTATACAAAGAGTAGACAGTGATGGGCAACTTGGACATTGGCTATCCAAAATGAGGGGCTACAAAGGCAAGAAATGACTGACTTACAAGCTTTCAAGAGGGAGCCTAGATCCAGAGGGTATGGAGGAAGATAGAATCTCCACTGAGTAGTACCCAATCTGTCTGGGCTAGGCTTCTGAAAGGAGATGGGGATAGGTCCCTTGTGATACAATGGTGAATAATTGTTATCGGGGCTGACTGTGAGGGTTAGAAATATAAAACCATCAAGGAGAAGAGTGGAGTGCGAGACCCTCCCCAGAGAAATAGTGATGCCAGAGATGGAGGCAGCTATGACAATGACGTGGAGAGAAGGAGCAGCCGGTGACTCTAGACACAGAGAGGGAAAGGGGCTGTGTGCTGACGACCAGGGGGAAGGCTTGCAGGGTATACCATTTGGTTGGTTGATGATATATGGAGGAAATTGTAACCATGGCAATGAAATGATATACAATAGGATGAATGTAAAGCCAATGTTCTCCCATGCAAACTATCACATAATTCACATTAAAACAAACAAACAAACAAAAACTCTAGGGACTGCACACCAAACCACTGAAAAAGTCTACCATAAGTTTACTAGGTTCTTATTAGCTCATAGAAAACACACACACACATACACACACACAAAGAAAAGGAAAAAAAAAACCTAAGGAAAAGGACTGGATTCTCATGTTTATCTAGCATGGTCCTGGAAATCCTTCTTCCAGGAGACTGCAGAAGTTTATGTGTTGATCTTTGACCTCAGTTCTACCTCCTGAGAGCTCTTTGAACATGGTCCTCATTTGTTCAACAAATATTCACTGGGTTCCCAAATATATAAGAAATTGCTGGGTATACAAGAATTGCCTTAAAGCAATTACAGTGATAGAGAAACTAAAACGATGACTAAGCCACTACAACACATATGTAAAGATAAAAACAGAGGAGTATGTAGGGGAATGATTACAGGAGACAGGCTTTGCAAAGGAGGTAGTTTTGGATTTGAGTCTTTAAAACGTGAGTTCTATTCCTACAAGTTCTCATGTGATGCTTGTGTGTTCCTCAGAAACAGGGTCACTATAAGTCAGAACCGACTTGACGGCACTTAACAACAAAATTCCCACAACCCAAGATGGGAATAAGGCCTTGACATTCCAGGCTAGGGAAAGCACATGCAGAGTCATTGAAGAGTGACAATAGGACCAGTTCTATTACTCCCAGCAGAAACGGAGTATAGGCTATGTGTTAGTGCTGAGAGGAGGGGGAGGATGGAGAGGGCCCAAGGACAGGCAATGGTGTATTCCCATCGATAAGGAAACTTTTGAAACTATATCAGAAATGGAATATTTAGGCCTATATTGGGACAAACCGCAAGAGCCAAGTACAGTCAGGTACAACGGGTGAGGGTTTACTCAAGTAGGAGAGACACTCACATGTTTTGATGGACTGGGCTGAACTCGAGCCTCAACAAGCAGCTGAGAAGAATTAGACTTGTATCTAACAAAAAGAAGAAATTAAGGCAATCAAAAATTGAAGACAAAATTTTTTATCAGGAATAGACCATACAATGTGGTCCACTGAAAGGTCTTTGTCTACCAATTCTCTCCTCAAAAGCCAACCTTCCTTTTATCTTAGTACAAGTATATCTTTCTCTTTTAATTTTTATGCTCTCAATTGGTATGACAATAACAAATAACTCTGCTTCAAAGGGACTCAACTGTAAGATAAATACTTATAATGGACCAGATCAGCTTTAAATCCCTTTGTGGAAATACAGGTTATCTCTATGACTTTAATCAGTAGACAGCATAAAGCGAAAGGCCAAGCCATAAACTGGAAAATAATTCAGTATCTATATGACTGACAATTAAGTATCCAGAATAAATAAAAAACCCCTAAAATTCCATTTGAAAAGACAAAATAATTCAATTAAAAATGGACAAAATTGCACAACTCAAAGAAAATAATAAATGTCAGTAGACTATACAAGTATAAATTACTGAATTGGTATACGCTCTGCTGTGTATAGTCTCAGCAACAACAAATTAGTTTTATTTCTAACATGGGCAAAGGACATAATAGGTATTTCACAAGAGAAGGAAGCATAGATATGCTCTACCAGCTTAATAATTGGGACACTGAAATTAAAAACAAGATAACATCACATACTCACCAGATTGCAAATTTAAATCTAACAGCAATGGGAACATTCATACACAACCAGTGGGAGTGTAAAACAGTACAATCACTTTGAAAAATAACTGGCCAACATCAAATAAAGCTTCAGATATACATAATCCACCGTCCAGCAATTTACTTCTTATATTCAACGCTAGAAAATTATGTACATATACACTAGAAATCTCACAAAAGTTTTCAGAGCTTCATTATTTTAACACCAAAAAAAACCTAAAAACATCCAAATGTCCTATGAAATAAAGATAACACAAAATGCAACCACGGCAATTAAAAATCTTGAAAACACATAGATTCCATCACGGTGAAATTCCAAAAGCATGCAAACCTGTATCACTTAAGAATGTATAAAGTTAAAAAGAAAAAATCAACAGAGTTGATCAACATTACACTAGTTACCTTGGAAAGGAAGGAAGGGTATATGGCCAGGTTGGGGTTGCTGAAGGGATCAGGGACCTTCGAGTACAGGTCATAGGGTTTCTTATTTAAGTAGAAACTAAAATGTTCTTTAAAGCATATATAAATGATACATGCACACACCCCTTTATAATAAAAATTCAAAATAAAAAATAAAACTTTTCTAGAATTAGATATGGTATAAAATATTTAAAAACGAAAACAGAAGTATCATTTGGCAATGAAAGTACCAATAAAGTCAGCAAACATGTGACCAAAATACCAGGAGTCATAGCCAAGGAAGAATAAGGTTTCCTATGGTTACAAATCGGGATGCTAATCTCATGGTCAGCAGTTTGCCAGGAGAAAGATGAGGCTTTTTGCTCCCGTAAAGATTTACAGCCTCGGAAACCCTATGCAGGGTCGCTATGAGTCGGAACTGACTCAACAGCACATCAACATAAATGATTTCTAGGTTAGCAGTTCAAACCCACCAGCTGGTCCTCTGAAACCCTAAGTTATTTTTGTTGTTAAGGGCCATCAAATCAGTTCTGACTCACAACGACCCAGAAAAGGGTTTCTGAAGAGCAGCTGGTGGGTTTGAACCACTAAACCAATCTTGAATCAACTTCAAACCAATCTTGAATCAAGTGCTTATCCTACCCTTTTATTGTTGTTGTTAAGTGCTGTCGAGTTGATTCTGACCTGTAGCAACCCAGTATAGTGTTTCTACAGAGCAGCTGATGAGCTTGTACTACCAACCTTGTAGTTCAAAGCAACTTTGCAGTCTAGCACATTAACCCACAGCGCTACACCAGGATTGCTATGAGTTGAAATCGACTCAAGAGCCCTTAACAAACAAAAGTGATTTTCTTACTCTACTTCAGATTATACCTCTTCTTTCAACTAATTTTTTTGAAAGACTCGTTTTATTCCCAGTTCCTTCACTTTGTTGTAGTTGTTAAGTACCTTCAAGTCAATTTTGACTCATAGCGACCCTGTACAGGGTTTCCAAGGAATAGCTGGTGAGTTTGAACCACCAACTTTGTGATTCAAACCAATATTACAGTCCAGTGCATTATCCCACAGCACCACACCAGGATTCTAGTTCCTTCACTAGCATTCCTAATATCTCTAGCCATCCAACATTTTCCTTTCTTGAGCCTAGCAAAGTAAACAGTAAGAGACAGTCCCCTCACCAGAACCTATGCAATTCCAGAATTCTGGATGTCGTTGTTGTCAAGTGTCTTCAAGTTGGTTCGGACCCATAGCAACCCTGCATAGGGTTTCTAAGAAGCAGCTAGTGGGTTTGAACTGCCAACCTTGTAGTTGAAATTGATCTTGCAGTCCAGCACATTATCCTACAGCACCAATTTTGAATAGCATTTAATAATAGTATAAAGAACGAGAATGCTGTCTGTGAATCAGGACTCTATCTGCCCCTTCCTTAATGTGACGAGCTGCTCCAGCTTGTCTGGCATACCAGCTAAATTTAATCTTGAAGAAGGAAAGGCATAACCTTCCTGTGCACATAAAGTAATTATGCTGTACAGAAAAAGGAAGAGTCACTGCAGGATGAAAGGGCAAGAGCAGCAAGGTAAGACTAGTGGTTCTCACAGGAGTGCTTTTGTTCTCACGGGTCTTTTGACAATCTCTAAATACATTTTTTGACAATCTCTAAATACATTTTGGAGGGTGCTATTGCTAATCGGGCTGCGAACCTTAAGGTCAGCGGTTCAAAACTACCAGCCGCTCCGCGGGAGAAAGATGAGGCTTTCTACTTCCGTAAAAGATTTACACCCTCAGAAACCCTGCACAGGGTCGCTATGGGTCGGAACCGACTCGACTGCACTTAACAACAACAACATTGCTACTGAGATCTAGTGAAGAGACTAGCAGTACTGGTAAACATCCTATAATGCACAGAACTGTCCCCACAACAAGGCATTATTCCAGCCCAAATGTCAACAGTGCTGAGGTGCAGGTTGAGTAACCAGGGGCTAGATCGAGTCATATGCTTCTGAGGTTAAGGGACAAGGGACCGCACCAGAGGCTGCAAAAGGAGGGAAAATTCCTTATCCTGACAATTTGCAAGACATCTTGAGATTCTCAGGTCTGTGCCTAAAGCGCTCTGTTTCTGGAGGAAGTAGGAGGATACATTAGACATTCTGTTGACAGGAGTTTTTGAGGGTGATATACAATGTTACAAAACATTCCTCACTTGATGTACTCAAAAGCCTTAACTGGAGTTGTTGGTATTTCCTAAAAAGGCACTGATTAAAATTACCAACAGTAAAAAATATTGGAACTAGTATCACTGTCCAACAATTGTTGTTATTGTTAAGTGCCATCGAGTCAGTTCCAACCCATAGCGACCCTGCATAGGGTTTAGAGCTGTGGGAAAAGTATGGAACATCTACATGAAAAAATATGCCAGTATTTAAAACTGAAGTAGAAGAATATATTAAATATATAATCATATTATATTGAGAAAAAAAGGGCATAGACGAAGATACAATATTTTAACAACACAATATGCACATTGTAGGGATGAACTCCAAAATATAAATAAACAATCTCTACTGAATGGGTGAGTAGAAAGGGAAGCTATAAGCAATACTATCTCCCCTCCCCCAAACACCTTACCTGTCCAGTATCTCTGAGACTTGCCAGTGGAAATTAACTAATATGAGTTTAGCAATTGAATGAGATACCTAGAAAGAAGAAAGAAAAAAAATCAAATTATAACTATGGTTTCTTTCAGAATGCTCCACATTTGACATTCATGTTTGTACCAGGACCTGGCTTTATTTCCAAATTCTTCATCTTTGTTCTCTAGTTCTTTAGTTTTCACTAAAGATGCTTCTAAAAAGATCGTTGTATTTAAAGCTCAAACAAAACCACCAATCTATAATAGTTAACCACCAAGTGTTCAATTTAAAAAACAAAACTGCAAATTCCCTAATCTGCACCTTTAATCAGAACCATTACGTGCAGAAAATCTCCAGGCTCAGATTTCCTACACAACCCCAACAAAATAAAATAAAACACCCCTGTTTAAAATCTGGAACTCCCTGCAGTTAACAGACACTACTTACAAAGAAGGGTTAAAAGTTTGTGGACAACTTTTCTGGCCCCTAATTTATGTGACAGGACATTTAAAACACATTAGTTATGAATATAAAGCACCTCAGAAAGTGTTCTGAGCTAGAATTCTATTCTGTAAATTCTTCCTGAGGAAATGATCCAAGTTATGTGCACCGCAGTACTATTAACAATAGTAAAATATTAGCAATAACCTTGTAATAAGTAACAGATCCATGCAGTGGGCTACTAGCAGTCACTGACAAGAATGTTGAAAAAGTTATTACATAGAAAGAAGTTCACATTTTAGTGATAGGTTAAAAAAGCAAGTTGTTAGTTAGCATATATGTCAACATAATATATACATATGTCATGGCCATAGTATTTTGTTAATAGGGGAAATATAAGCTTTCACAAAACAAAATACCCTGAGTGACAGACTGGATAGTCTCACAGAAAATAAGATGTCTTTAGAGGGCTCAATCAAAACCCACTGCCTTGGAGTCAATTCTGATTCACAGTGACCCTGTATAGGGTTTCCAAGGCTACAAATCTTTATGGGAACAGCCAGCCTGTTTCTCCTATGGTATGGGCTTGAACTGTACTTACAGCTTGTGGTTAACAGGTCAGAGGCAAGGAGAATGATACAGGCTGGAGAGGCAAGAGAACAAAAACATGTAGAACCTCAGCATTCTACTCACTGGACCTTATCTTTAAACAGGAACTACCAAAGACTTGTTATATGCTGTTGAGTCAGTCTGACTCACAGCAATCCAGCACAGCTAGTGGATCTGAAGCTGACCTTGTGATTCACAGTTCTAATTCACAGTGCTAATCCTACTGCGCCACACCAGGAGTCCACCAAGGACTTGTAGGGGTAGTGCAAGTCCGATCTAAAGACAGGAACTACAGGGGGAAGACACAGGGACCAACAAGTGCTTCTTTCCTCTCCTGAAGAGTTAAGTCACCCCTGAAAGGAGACATGTACACACCTACTAAACAAGAGCATAACCTAGTATACAATGTATCTATCAAAGAATGTGCAATCTGTTTTATAACTCAGGTGCATTTAAAGAAAACTAAGAACTCAAGAGAGCTTACTCCCACTCTCCTTCCATGCAAGATACATTTGACCCATGCACACTGCCCAGTATTTCTTTGTTGAGGCTCATAGAGGTTTTAGGCAAAGGAAGCCTGAAGTATAACCAATATTTCTTTTAACTGTGGCCATAACAAAATTATTCTTCTATATCAGACCATTCATACACAATGAAAAGAGATACAATACAGCAGACCCTTGAACAACATGAGTTTGAACTGTGTAGATCCACTTATATGAGGATTTCTTTCTTTTTAAAGTCTAATGAGCTCCGGTAGCATAGTGGTTACGAATCAGGCTGCTAACTTCAAGGTCAGCAGTTCAAAACTACTAGCTGTTACACGGGAGAAAAGATAAGACTCTCTGCTCCTGTAAAGATTTACAGCCTCAGAAACTCTATACATCACTATGAGTTGGAACTGACACCACCACCAACAGCAACAGATGAGTATTTTAAGTTGAATATGTCAGATATTAATACATATTTCCACATACTACTACACATTCAAGGGGGCTTCAAAAGGTTCATAGAAAAGTTCCATTATTTTTAATTCCATTTGTCCATAAGCCCCATTATATTAAAAAATTTCCATACAATTTTACCCTCAGGTAAATGTTCTTTTGATCCTGAATATTGACATATCCACGGTGTTGTTTTTGCACCCCCCTATATACCTCTCTCTGGAGTCCTGGTGTGGTGCTGTGGGCTAATGCATCAGACAGCAAAGTCATTTGAACTACAAGGTCGGTGGTTCAAGCTCACCAGCTGCTCCTCAGAAACCCTACACAGGGTTGCTCTGGGTCGGAATTGACTCGACGGCTCTTAACAAGAACATATACCTCTCCACTGCTTGGCTGAAAACTGGGCTACGAGGGTGAGTTCCATTCCAGACCTGAAGGGTGGTAGGGGGCCATGGTCTAGGGTTCCTCCAGTCTCTTTCTGACTGGTAAGCCTGGCCCTCTATCCAGGACCTTCTAATGTGATCCACAGCTGGTAGTGGCAGCCAAGCACCATCTAATTCTTCTGGTCTCAAGAGTCATGTGACTGATATGCATGTGCTCCACTAGTCTACTGGACTAGTTGATTCTAAGCATCTTCAATGTTCATCACTCTTTTTTCTTATGCACATAGAGACCAATAGTTGCATGTTAGAAATGACCATTCATGAGCTTTTTAGATCCCAGACACTACTCACCTAGGAAAAATGTAGAACACGGTCTTTGTGGAATTGACCATGGTGTCCCTAAAACAGACTGCCACATCTTTCTTTCACAGAGGGGCTGATGGGTTCTGTTTACCTTTCAGTTAGCAGCCGAACATCTGAACGCTTAACTACTGTACCACCAAGACTCCTTCAGTGATTACCAGGTTTTCCCAAAGGTACTGAGCCATTGAGGAAATCCAGGTAAGTCCTGGCCATAGCTGGAAGCCACTTCTCCTTATTACCACAAACAGTTTACCTAAGGAGGACTTCAAGGTAAGGACGTAGTCAGGCTGCCTTTCACAGATACACAGTGCCAGAACTGGACTAAATACAGAGTGACCACTCAACGTATGCTGATCATTAAATGGCATTATATATTTATCCTATGGATTTTAGATACAAAAGTTCTCGATCTTACTAAAGAAATAGAATTTTAGCACTGCACTTTACTTGGTCTGATCTCTTGTGACAACAGCACTAATAGCAGCAGAAAGTCTTAGAATTAACACACCAGGTATAGTCCATCTATGGAAAACAACACAGTCCTTTGCTGAGATCAAAAATTTAACTGATGACTCCACGTCCAATAAAGACCAACTAGGAGTATGCCAGCAGAGTTAGGTCTGGTGAGAACAACTAATGGAACTAGGGAATGCATTTAGTACTTTATAAAATGGACAGTCATGTGTTCTGAAATTTATTATTTTCCTGCCAACAGCTAAGAATGCATCAATATATACAAGACAGTGGACACACGTTACCAACTCTATATACTCCCATCAGCCCTCTGCAGAAGGCGCTACTGTGATCCCACATCAGATATTGTTGTTAAGTGCTATTGAGTCAGCTCTCATAGTGACCCTGTAATAGGGTTTCTGAGGAGCAGCTGATGTGTTTGAACCACAAATCCTGTGGTTCACAGTCCAGGGCTCATCCTGTGAAAATTGTTCATATTATGTTCACGGTACACCATCAGGAGATCTTACCCTCAATAATTCATTATAAACCAATGGAATTCTGAGACCACTAATTTAAGCAAAACTACTGATCCTCATCCAGTAATAAATACCATGGAGGCCCTACAGGACTCAATTTGAAAGAGCCTTCTGAGCAACGGCAACTCAGGAATGGAGGAAGAGTACCCAGAACTTATGCTGTAATCAGGGAAATCACCTCTACTCTGATTAGAATCCCAAGAGAGAACTGCACCCCAACCCACAGTTTCCCACAGGAAGAAACCTCAGGCTGGTTTGAGGGTGATGGGCTGAATAATTAAGCTGTCTTTAATAGGAGGGGCAAGATAAACCTAATGGATGATACAATGATACCTGTGACAGCCTGGACTTGCTATGACTGCCTTGTTTCTCTGGGCCTCACAACTTTTCTGCCTTTGACAGGGTAGGGTTTACCATTTTCCTATAGCTTGTTTTAGTGGAAAATAGTTACGTTTTCCTTCTCCAACAGGTTTCTGCCTTATACATGTTCTGGCTTTCACAGGTTTTACTGTATCAGGAAAAGCCACAATAAAGATAAAAATCTGTCTCAGAGTGCAAACACATAAGTCTTCTTAGCAAGTAACTGTCTGAATATTTGCACCATTAATGTTTAACATTCAAAGAACTCAGCAATTAACTCTGAATCTACTAGAATTAACACTTCTTTATCTAGGGAGAATCCACCACCTTTTATTGCCATATATATATATATATATATTCAACTGTGGAGAGAAAACCTTTCAGCAGCTTTAAGAGGAATTCTTGTTAGACTGACTTGATCAAGGAATTAACAACCTATTTGGTTGTTAGGATTAAGTATGATGGGGGTGATATCAAACAGTTCATGTAAAAACTCTCCAATGTCCTTTAATTCCTTTTTCCAGGAACTTTTCAGAGCCCTCTCATATTAAGAAGAAGAATGACTTATAAGAAAAAAGTCAAAGCAAGGAAAATGGGTTTAGGGTAGTAATTAACTCCTGAAAGGCAAGAAGTCTAATGATGCCAATTCCAACTCATAGCAACTCAGCATAGGGTTTCTGAGGAGCAGCTGGTTAAGTTTCAACTGTTGACCTTGTGTGGTTAAAGCTGACCTTGCAATCCAGTGCTTATCCTGCAATGCCATACCCCGACTCCCAATTAAGAATAGTTAGATACTTATGAAAGATATTTGTACTTTAATAATGTTAAAAGTGTATTTCCTCTTTTGCTTACTGTTACCTGCGATCAAAACATGCATGCTTCTGGGTTTGTTTGTTTTAAGTCTCTATGTTGATTATATGATACCAATAAATAAACTTTTTGGTAGCCCTAAAAACAAAAAAAAAAAAAAGAAAGAAAAAGACTAATGACTTGGATAAACTTGTAGTTCTATTATATCAACTTATAATAGGTGAGTCTTAAGTTTTACTTATGAATCCTTTTTCTATTTCTAAAAAAAAACTAATTGAGGAAAAGACTAGAAACTAGAAACCAAGAAATTTCTTATCCAAGAGGTAGAAATCTCCAAGTAATAACTCACAAAGATAGAGCCTAAGTTTACCATTTCCTTCATTGCAGGAACAAAAGTGAGTCAGTCCCACTAGGAGCAAGTCACCATTTCCAGCATGCCTGGAAATAGCCCCCCTATGTAAACAGCAAAACTTAAGCTGGCGGTGCCTGTCTTTAACAGCCACTGGAACATTCAAAAGACCATGAGCCAAGAACAGTTATAGTGAATTTAAACAAAGACTCTCCTAGCAGATAAAAAGTTTTCATAAATAAATACACACACAAACACACAACATGTTAAGCTCATTCTTCAACCTATTCCCAAAATCATGTTTATAAATCATATATAATATTTCAGAAATATTATATATGAATTGGTTCTGACTCATAGCAACCCTGTATAGGGTTTCTGAGGAGCAGCTAGTGAGCTCGAACCTCCAACCTTATGGTTCACGCCAGGAAAGCATAGTGGATATAAAATCAGAAATGAAAATCCATGTATTATTTAAGACTTCAATTTAATTTGGTTCATGATTTAATAAGATGTTGCTTTCAATTGCTGAGTATCAATTTACTCAAAACGCTGACAGTGCATATGGTGGTGGGTGGTAGCTATGTGCAGTGTAGTGGGTTCAGACTCATAGCAACCCTGTATAGGGTTTCCCAAGCTGTAAATCTTTATAGGAGCAGAAAGTCATCTTTCTCCTGCGGAACAGCTGCAAACAGCTGATAGTTTTGAACCACTGACCTTGAGGTTAGCAGCCCAACTCGTAACCACTACCCTACCAAAGCTCCCTATACCTTAAAAAAAAAAAAAAAAAAAAATCCTCATATAAGTAGATCCACACAGTTCAAACCCACGTTGTTCAAGGGTCAGCTGTATTGTGTCTGTTTTCATTGGGAATGAATGATCTGTTATGGAAGAATAGTTTCATTATGGCCACAATTAAAAGAAATACTGGTTATACTTCAGGATTCCTTTGCCTAAAACCACCATGGGACTCAACAAAGAAATACTGGACGATGTGTAGTAGATATACTGAGGTATATTTTTACACATACACTCACTGCTGTCCCAACCCTACCCCACAGGGTTTCCAAGGCTGTAATCTTTACAGAGAGGAGTCCTGGTGTGGCGCTGTGGGCTAATGCATCAGATTGCAAAGTTGTTTGAACTACAAGGTCAGTGGTTCAAACTCACCAGCTACTCCTTGGAAACCCTATACAGGGTCGCTATGAGTTGAAATCGACTCGATGGCACTTAACAATCTTTACAGAAGAAGACTACTATATCTTTCTCCCATGCCAAGGACTGGTGGGCTTGAATTGCAGACCTTTTGATTAGTAGATAAAAAATAAAAGCTTGACTGCTGCGCCACCAGGATGTCTTATACCAATATAAGTTCCCTTGTTGCAAAATTAAACAAACATTTCCTGTGCTTTACCTTGTTGGTAGAACCTGACACACTTAGCTTCCCTCTATCTTAAAATCCCTTTCAGTCTCTATGATGAATCTCTCACAGCACCTTCTCAGGTACAAAATCCAAACCAAACTGAAACAAAACCCCAAATCTGTTGCCAATGAATCAATTCTGCCTCACGATGACCCTAAAGGTCAAAGCAGAACTGCCCCATAAGATTTCCAAGGCTGTAGTAGTTATGAATCGGGCTGCTAACCTCAGGGTCAGCAGTTCGAAACTACCAGCTGTTCTGCAGGAGAAAGATGAGGCTTTCTGATCCAGTAAAAATTTCAGCCTCAGAAACCCTGTACAGGGTGGCTATGAGTCGGAACTGACTCCATGGCACAAAACAACAACAATCTGTACAGAAGCAGACTGCCACATCTTCTTCCTGAGGAGTTATTAGTAAGCTGGCGTAGCTCACAGTAGCCAAGTACACAACAACTGTGCCACAAAGCTCCTCTCCTTGTGTACTATGTCCTCAGTCCAAATATACTCTTGTTATTATATTCCCATGCTAGCACTGAGGACTGCTACCCTTCTATGCCATCAAAGCTAGGGCCCTCAGCCTGGTCCTCTACGCCTCATTCTTCCTCACTCTCTGCCCTCTGCAATCATCACTCTTTTGCCCTTTTCTAGTCCTTCCTATCTTTGACAAAGTTTTAAGAAGAGTAGTCATCTGGACTAAATATGAAAAGCTGTCTTTAAATGATATGTTTATCTATTGTCTGGAACCCTCCATTCCAATCTCCTCAGAATGAGTTTCCTGAAGTCTCTATATAATAGTAACAGTAACAGCCAATTCACACACAGCCCTTACAATTTGACAGAAACAGTTCCTACACTATTTAAACCTGTAACTGTTCTCCAATACGGATAAACTTTATGCCCTTTAGTAGAAAAGTCACTGGGACCCACCACTTGACAGCCCCCCACCTCCTGCTTTAGAATCCTGCAGTAATACATCAAGCAATTTCAGAATCTCTATGTGCGTCTCTAATTCTTCTCTGCCAATAATGACCTTCTCCATAGCAGATATTTAACAGGACTTCAAAAAGAACATAGGAAACTCCCATTATCTTTTCATCCCATTTTCCAACAAACTTTTTGAAACACCGTTATATTACTTTAGTACTTATATGTCAAATAAGAAATAATTTAAATGAATAAATAAAATACCATATAACAAAAATTGTGATGTGAGATGCAATGAGTGGGATGCTTATAGAAGGACGTTTAGAACTACAAACTTTAAAATCAGTGCACAGGAATCCTTAAGAAGCTAGAAAAGAAAACTAAACTCAAAGTATAAAGAAAATATTAAAGATAAAAACACAAGTGAATAAAGTTAAAACAAATAAGAAAAATTTAAAATCCCAAAAGCTGATTCTTTAAAGATCAACAAAGCTGATAAAAACCACAGATTTTAAAGAGAATACAAACATCTGATAATGAATTGAACAAAGAGTTTTCAATACAAATCTCACAGAGATTAAGAGAAAAATAATACGGAACCAGAGATATCCATTTATAATGAAGTCAACTACAAAGCAAAAAGAGGGAACCGCCTAGATACAGAGCTTCAAGATGGCAAGGAAGTCAAGTAGATTTCAAGATAAACAGACTATTTTAAACATGGGGAAAAATTAATAAATTACAGGGTAATCTCAAGAAAATCAATATATATGCACATCAAGATTAAAACAAAAAAAAAGGAAAATTCAAAGATTTAGTAAACATTAACACAACAGAAATAAAAATGTAAAGAAAACCCACAAACAAAATTAACTCAGCACAGAAAATGATGTGGAATAAAGAAACCAGCAGCACTATACACACACACACACATACACACACACACACACACACACACACACACAAATCCACCACAGTAAAATTACAACAATCAATTCAAATCTATAGATAACTGAACTAAATGTAAATGGATTAAATGTACCAGTTAAGAGACAGAGCAGAATGGAGAATAAAATAGGATACTTCCAATATACTGTTTACAAGAGACACATAAAAAATACGGAGACAATCTAAATGCCCATCAACAGAAGAATTACCTTTGGTACATGCATACAATGTAACATACATCATTGAAGAATAATGATGAAACTGTGAAACACCTCACAACATGGATGAACCTGGAGGCTATTACGCCGAGTTGTTGTTGTTAGTTAATGTCATTAACTCAACTGTTTTCCTCATACATAATAGAAATAAAAGTAGTATTTCTTGTTTGATAGCATTTTTTAAGTTTCAAAGAACTTTCATAGGAGGGAGATGAGGGTAATAAGAGTTGGCTCCCCAGATGTTGCATCACCACATAGTGCTAACTCTGATCTGCATGCGATTAATTGCTAAACTGGTATTCAAAAGCTTATAAAAAAAGTTACCAAGTTGATTTGAACCTACAGTGACCCCACATGTTACAGAACTACTCCATAGGGTTTTTTTGATTGTAACCTTTATAGAAACAATTGCCAGGCTTTTCTTCCATGGCACTGCTAGGTGACTTCAAACCACCAACCTTTATATTAGCAGTAGAGTACCAACTGTTCTGCCATACCTAATTCATGCACTTCTGTGTGTGCCTGGCTTCCAAATGTACTTTTCCTTACAATCTGCCAAGAGGCTTCTGTTTCTACAATATCCTGGTGCATAATATACCAGGAAGTGCAAAGTAATTTTAATTAGCCAAACCCTAACATAAAAAACGGAGTTCTGGTGTGGCTCTGTGGTCTAATGCATCAGACTGCAAAGTCGTTTGAATTCCACGGTCGGTGGTTCAAACTCACTAGCTGCTTCTTGGAAACCCTATATGGGGTCACTATGGGCCGAAATCAACTCAACAGCACTTAACAACAACATAAAAAACTAGCACACCTGTTCGAATAATCTATACCTTCTCTGGGCCAGCCCGCTTTTCTCTCCTGCCTCCTGACCTCCTCTCACTTCCTCCAGCCCTAACATGTTGATCTCCTCTCCTTCCTGGAAATCACTTCCCCAGTGAGAAGTACCCAATGATGTCTGGGTTGTAACACTGGACTGTGGGTGTGAAGAACCTTCAGCTATTTCTTCTCTCCTCCTAAACGTCCTACAATACTTGCCTGCCATTTAAGGAAGATCTTGTGGTATTTCCAGTCTCCTTGCTGGCCTTAGGTCCCCTTAGACTCTTTTAGTAGTCTGTTCTCAACTCAACTGGCCTAATCCCAATCTGATCCTGGCCAGCTGGTTCCAGAAATTCTCTTCTGATCCTTTAGTCTCCCTTCTTGTAACATGCCCTCCCATCTCTATGCCTCCAACACTTACCTCCAAGACCACACTCAAATGCTGTTCATGTCAAAGGGGGTTGTGCCTAGCACCATTAAGAGTTTGGTTTGTACCTTTTTGTGGCATATATCACACACTCCTTGTCACTGTGGTTATGGTGTAGCACTGTGGGCTAATGCATCAGACTGCAAAGTCATTTGAACTGCAAGTTCGGTGGTTCAAGCTCACCAGCTGATTCTCGGAAACCCTATACAAGGTTGCTATGGGTCAGAAGTGACTCAATGGTACTTAACAACAACAACTTGTACTCTCATGGGGGAAAGAGGAAGTAATATGCTTCCATAAGACCCTTTGGAGCAGTCAACTCTGTCCTATAGGGTCGCTATGAGTAAAAATTGAGTAGGTGATACAGTGAGTTTCTCACTCTATTAGACTGTATGTTCTTTAAAGGCAGCTACTGGGTCCCAGTGATCTTATTTTTCTCTGAGGTTAGGAACTACTGGAACAGACCACATGATCTCTTCCATTTTGTTCTAGGTTTACCTCCCCTTCCAGGAGGAGGTTAGTTGTTTATGTGTGCATTGGTCAAGTGAAAAACATAGTGTCGAGGACATTGTGCCTTCTTCCCAAAACAAATTAAGATACCTGAGAAGAACACATTTGGGTTCTTCTCCTCTTGCTATCCCTCCTCTATGGCTGCTTGTCTCCTTGACAAGGCAAATGGTTCTGTGTACAGCATGTTAGCTTGGCAGAATAAGGCCTTGAACCAGACGATTTTGGCATCCAGACAGTTTGGAGATGACTGTTAATGATTAGATCACACCTGGCACCCCCCTATAAGGGTAGCAAGGTTGGAACCCCAACCCCATTGGTGCCATGTTGGGGCAGCTATGAACTTGCCTAAGATCTCTGACTGAAAATAAAATGTTGTAGTTGACATCTGACTTAATGGAGTAGGTTCCAACTCATAGTGACCCTGCACAGGTTTTCCGAGGTTGCAAATCTTTACAGGAGCAGAAAGCCTCATCTTTCTCCCATGGAACAGCTGGTAGTTTTGAACTGTCGACCTTGAGGTTAGCAGCCCAATGCGTAACCACTACACTACCAGAGCTGCTTAATTGTTGCTGTTGTTATTATGTGCCATCAAGTCAGAACCGACCCATAGCAACCTTAAGTACAGCAGAATGAAACCCTGCCCGATCCTGGGCCAACCTCACTACTGTTGCTATGCTTGAGTCAATCGATGCTGCCACTTGGCCAATCCATCTTGTTGGGGGTCTTTCTCTTTTTCTCTGACCATCCACCTTACCAAACATATCCTTCTCCAGTGACTGGTCCTTCCTGACAATGTGTCTGAAGTATGAGAGACAAAGTTTGGCCCTCTTGGCCTCCAAGGAGCACTCTGGCTGCACTTCTTCCAAAACAGATCTCTCTGTTCTCTGGCAGCCCATGGTTACTTTCAATATTTTCCTCTAACACCATAACTCAAATGCATCCTTTCTTCTATGGTTTTCCTTATTCACTGCCCAGCTTTCACATGCATATGAGGTTACTGAAAATACCATGGCTTGGGTCAGGGTCACCTTAGTCTTCAAGCTGACATCTTGGCTCTTCAACACTTTAAAAAGGTCTTGTACAGCAGATTTGCCTAATCAATACGTCACTTCATTTCTTGGCTGCTTCTTCCATGAGTGTTGATGGTTGATCCAAGAAGAATGAAGTCCTTGACAACTTCAATCTTTTCTCTGTTGATAAGAATGTTGTTTATTGGTCTAGTGGTCAAGGTTTTTGTTTTCTTTACATTGATATGCAATTCACACAGAAGACTGTGGTCTTTGATCTTCATCAGTAAGTATTTTAAGTCCTCTTTACTTTCAGCAAGCAAGGTTGTATCATCTGCATATCGAAGGTTGTTAATGAGTCTTCCTTCAATCCTGATGCCAAGTTTTTCTTCATACAACCCAGCTTGTTGGATTATTTGCTCAGCATACAGGTTGAATAAATAAGTGAAAGAACACAAGTCTGTCACACACCTTTCTTAATTTGAAACCATTCAGTGTTCCCATGTTCTGTTTGAACAATTGCCTCTTGGTCCATGTATAGTATAGATTCCTCATGAGAACAATTACATGTTGAGGAATACTCATACTTCTCAAAAGGTCAAATACTGTACAAGACCAATGTAAAAAGTAAAGAAAGGGTTTTCTTGATAAAAGAAACAACCTTATGATGGATACTGGGGGAGGGAAAATTATTTACAGGCTAGAGGGCAGAGTTATGTTTATAACATGGGTGACAGGGCAGGCAATATATAACATGAGGGATCATGAAGGTGCTTAATGTCAGAATGAGGGGATTAAGACAGAAACCACACTGAATAGTTTCCCTCTTGTCCAGATGGGTCTGGTGATAAGGGGGATAGGATTTTATGATTCAATTGTGAGTAACTGTTTTCAGGTCTAATGGCAATTGTCACAACTGGATATGTAGAAGAGGCGCAACTAAAAAGGAGCAGGGGGAGTTAATCTGTCACTTCAGGAACAGGGGACCCAGGAACATCAAAAGGGAAGAGCATGAGAGGAGCAAGGGATCTTAACTAGAAAAGTGGTGACAGTAGAGATGGTGGCCGAGGCGACGGCATAGAGAGACAGAACAACAGAAGACTATAGGTCCATAGACTGAGAAAGGTAGTGTGCCTGCTGACAGGAGGATGACTCGCAAAATGTGCCTTTTTTGGACTCAAATAAAGATATAGTTTCAATGTGGTGTGTATATATCAAAAAAAAAGTAACAGGTAAATACTGTTAGCTGAAGCTACATGGAGGGGATTTTATAATCACTGCAATGATTTGCTGAATGTAAAGCTGATGAGCTGTCCTATAAACTTTCACTCATTCAATTCACAATAAAAAGTCTGAAATACAAAAATTTGATCATCTGCTCTGTAAACCTTCACTCAATTCACAATAAAGTTTGAAAAAAGGAAAATACAAAAATCTAATTCTAACAAATTTGACACCTTAGATGAAACCAACAAGTTCCTTATAAAATGCTGTTGCTGTTGCTATTACTAAGTGCCACTGGATCAGTTCCAAATCAAAGACCCTGTATAAGGCTTACAAGGAGTACTGGTGGGTTTGAACCGTGTTCAAAACAACCAGTGTTTCTCCTACAGCTATTTCTTATTAAAACTAGCACAAAATAAAATAGAAAAAACTAACAACTCTATACCTTTTATGGATAAGTGCCATCGACTTGGTTTCAACTCATAGCAACACTGTATAAGGTTCCAAGACTGTAAATCTTTGAAGAAGCAGAAAGCTTCATCTTTCTTACATGGAGAGGCTTTGGCACGCTTGACTTGCTGACCTTGTGGTTTGAAGTCCAGTGCTTATCCTACAAAGGCACTGCATTCCCATCTATACCTATTGTTGTTAAGTGCTGTCAAGTTGATTCCAACTCATAGCAACCCTGTATAGGGCTTCCAAGGAGCAGCTGGTGGGTTTGAACTGCTTACCTCGTCGTTTGCAGTCCAGTGCTTATCCCACAGTGTCACACTAGAAGTCCATCCATAACTATTGTTGTTGTTAAATGCAAGTCAGTTCCAATCCTTGGTAACCCTGTGTAGGGCTTCTGATTCTGAGGAGCAGACGGTGAGTTAGAACCACCACCATGATGTTTCAAATGACTTTGCAGTCCAGGGCACTGACCCAACGTGCAACACCAGGACTCTATCTATACCTATTAGAGACACTAAATGCATGACCAAAGTCCTTCCTGAATCATTCTTTGTCTCTTGGACAATTTTTTTTTTTTGTTTCTCTACATTCTTCATTTATAAGAAGAAAATTAATTATAAGTAAGGAGGTGGGTAATTAACAAAAAGCTAGGGCCTTTGATGTTCTTTTACATAACTGATGCCCCTGTCAACAGATATATAGATACGATCTCTTTATATCTGGAAGGATTGGTCTGAGGACTTCAAGTATATGAAGGCTCTATCATAGAAACAACAGGGTCTGGATGTGACACTGTAGGATAAACACAGAACTGCTAACCGAAAGGTTGGCAGTTCAAACACATCAACTGCTCCTCAAAAACCCTATACAGGGTTGATACAAGTCGGAAACAATTCAACAATACTTACAAACAACAACATATAAAGAATGCATAATGGAGAAATTCAGAAATTGACAATCACAAGAAAGACAGCTAAAGTATACCCCTATGCTGTAGCAGCAGTTCTCTGCAATACAGTTTACTAAAGATCAATCTGAGTTTCACTGAACTTTAGGAGAAATTACATCAAATTATTTACAGAAAAGAGCACTGGTTACTATTGGAACTCATGATTTTAATACTTTGTCAGACAGATTTATTTATACTGTGACGTATCCTTCAGATATCAAATTTAAGCCTCTAAGATCAAAGAGTAAAATCCTGCCCCAAAAATTTCAGGCCCATGGATTTTGGTTTTCACAGGCAAATTCTATCAACGTTAGTTTTACAAAAATACTTTCAGAAACTAGAGGAAGGAAGACATGCTTTTTTCTAACTTATTTTATAAAGCAATGACACCCTGACACAGAAACCCAACAAAAAAGAAAAGTACAAACCAAATTTTTTTTAAAAACACAGACATAAAAATTATTAATACCCAAAATTTAGCAATACAGAAAAATAATAGTAAACCATTATCAAGTGAAGTTTAGCCTAGGAATGGAATGTAAGGCTAATTTTAACATATGAAAATTCCTCAAGGAAATCCACTACATTAATAAAACATTAAAAAAAAACAAATGATCCTTTCAAAAAATGCAGAAAAACAGATAAAATTCAATACTCATTCAAGGTAAAAACTCTAAAACAGAAAGAGAAGGGAACTCTCTGAATCTGACACAGTGCACCTATGGAAAACACCAGCCAAGGGTTAAATAGTAAGTGCTTTTCTCCATTAAGGTAAGGAAAATGAAAATGGCATTTCATTTAATATTACACTGGAGGCCTTACTTAGTCAATGAAATAACACAAGAAAGGAAGACCAAATCTGTCCCTATTTCCAGTTGAAATTACTTTATGCAGAAAATCCTGGGGGAATATACAAAACTATGACTAGAACTAGGTAGTAATAGTGAGTCTAGTAAGGTCACGAAATACAAGGTCAATATACAAAAATCAAATGCATTGTTGATATTATAGCAACCAACAAAAAATGGCTTAAATAAGTGCAGTACCTTTAACTCAAAACAACCGACGTATTATTTTAACATATAGCCTATAGCTTTGTTAACTAGCCATTTTACACCCTTTTTTTTTTTTTTCATTCTATGTTTTCAAAATCTAGTGTGTATTTTACACTTATAGTATATCTCAATTTGGACTAGTCACATTTCAAGTGCTCAGTAGCCACATGTGATTATGACTACCACAATGGACAGCACAGCTACAGAGTGAATCAATTCCAATAAAAATTTCAGCAGGATTTTTGGTAGAAATTAATAGCTGGTCTTAAAATTTATGGAAAAGTAAAGGATCCAGAATATCTGAAGCAATCCTAAAAATACAACTAGACTTCACGACTTACTAATAAGCTACCGTAATTAAGACAGTGGAGTGGGGTACTGGCTCAAAAACAGACAAGTAAATTAGTGAAACAGAAGAGTCTAGAAGTCAACCACGTATATGGTCAATTTTCAACAAAGAAGCCTAAGTAATTAAAATGTGGAGACAAGGTTATCCTTTTCAACAAATAGTTCTGGAATAACTAAATATCATATCAGAAAGAAAACCCGACTCTTACCTCATATTACATAAAAACTAACTCAAAATAGTTAATAGATTTAAATATGAAACCTAAAATTATAAAACTTGTAGAAAGAAACATAAAATCTTTGTGACTTTGGCTTGAATAAAATTTTCTTAGATATGAACAACACAATTCTTTAAAAATAAATATGTAAATTGGACTTTATATATATATATAAAACTCTTACAAGCATTTAAAAATAGGCCGTCCTGATATATGCTACAACATGAATGAAATTTGAAAACATTATGCTGAATGAAATGTCAGTCACAAAAGGGCATATATTATATGACCGCACTTATATGATATATCCAGAATAGGCAAATATACAGAGACCAGAGTTTACTAGTGGACAAGGAGCAAGAAGAAGAAGAAAAGGTGGAGTTACTGCTTAGGGGATTTTGAGTTTCTGCTAAGACCAACAGGAAAATCTGGAAACAGACAGAAGAGATGGTTGAACAAAATGAAGTAATTAGTATCACTGAACTATACATGTAAAAATGGTTGAAATGTCAAATGCTCTTAATACATGTATTCTATTAGAATAAAAAATGGATAAAAGACTTGGTACTTCACACACAAAAATTAATGAATGGTAAATAAGCACAAGAAAAGATCGACAACATCATTAGTCATTAAATTAGAAAACCCAAACCCACTGCCACTGAGATGATTCCAACTCATTAGTCATTGCTGTTGCTGTTAAGTGCCATTGAGTCAGTTATGACTCAAAGTGACCATGTATAGGGTTTCCACAGCTATAAATTTTTACTGGAACAGAAAGCCACATCTTTCTACTGCATCAGTTATTAGGGAACTGCAAATCAAAACAATGAGATACCACTTCAAACTCACAAGAATGATTATAACCCAAAAAGACTGACAATACCAAGTATTTGCAAGGATGTGGAGAAAACAGGTATAAATACCATAATACAATGCTGATGGAAATGGGCTGCTTTGAAAAAGTTTGACAGTTTCTTAAAACGTTAAGCATACTCATACCGTATTACATAGCAATCTCATTCCCAGGTAATCAATCCAAAAGAAACGAAAGCATATGTCCATATAAAGACCTAGGCATCAGTGGTCATACAACTCAAATGTCCATCAAATGATGAATAGACAGACAAAATGTGGTATTTCCTTACAATGGAAATTCACTAATAAAAATAAACTGATCTATGATCTGACATGGATGAGCCTCAAAAACATGCTATGTTCAAGAAGTCAGGCCCAAAAGACAACCTATTACATGATTTCATTTAAAGGCATAGCAAAAACTATACTGACAACCCTCCAAGACTGAAACTCAGGGAACACATGAGCAGGCATGTAAGCTTGCTGGAGACCACAATGGTCTATTGGTGAGCGGAAGAGGGGGAAAGGCAGCAATGAAGATCTGGGTTGAGTTCTACCGTGTTCCATAGACTCCTGTCAACCTGGAGATGAGAAAGAGAAGAGGAAAGGCTGGTTGGTCTGAAGTGTGGTGAGACCTGGGAACTCCTGAGTCTAAGAACAAGGACACAGCTATCTATGGAGGGCTAGAGCTGAGTGTCAAGCATCCAGCTGATATGAGGTGAGAGGAGATGCACAAGAACACCCAAAACTGCAGGTAGTACCCATTTGACCTAGCCTCAAAGGCTTGATGATCAGAACTTGACTAAAGATATAAAAAAAAAATTTTGATAAAAGAAACAAGTGTACATTGCTACAATTTGATGAAGTTAACTTACACTTATGGATGTAGCAGCTCAAAACACCAACTGAAAAGGAAGGAATCTTCACATCAAGTATCAATCCTATCCCCTTTGTATACAGGGTTTATAGGGATGCATAATCTGGGTACCTAAAATGAGAGGGCGATAAAGGCATGAAGCAACTGGCTTATAAGTTTTCAAGATGGAATTTAAGAGTGTGTGGGGAAAGGTAGAGTCCCCATTGAATACTTTTCATCTTGTCTAGACAGGTCTGGTGAAAAGAGATGGGGATAAGATTCTTATGATTCAATAGTGAATAACTGGTACCATGACTAACTGCAAGTGTCACAACGGTAAAGGTAGATGTTTTGTAACAAAAAGGGGGGTGTAGATAATCTTACAGTCCAGGAACACAGGCCCCTAGGACCATCAAGGGAGAAGACCACGAGCGGAGTGTGGGACCCTATCCAGAGAAGCAGTGACACCAGAGATGGCAGAAGAGATGAGGACATGGAGAGAGTGAGCAGCTGAGGAAAGAGAAAGGCTGTGTGCTGGTGGCCAGAGGGCAGGCTTACAGAATGTGCCCTTTGGTTGTTTAAATTATTATATACTCTTGAGTGTTTTTGTGCACACCCTCCCCCTCTCAACAACAACAAAAAAGCAAGGTGAATAGAAGCAAATACTGTTGAATGATGATGCACAGAGGAAATTGTAATCATTGCAATATAACGATGAGTGTAAAACCGATGTTCTCCCATGTAACTAGTGTAAAACCGATGTTCTCCCATGTAACTAGTACTCAATTTTCAATAAAAACTAAAAACAAAACAAAACAAAAAAACCTAATGGACCACATGAACTTCAGCCACTAGTATCCTGAGAGCGGAAGACCTGAATGGTGCCCAGCCACCACTAGCAACCGTCTCTTATTGGAATTATAAAAGAAGGTCCTGGACAGAGTGAGCAAAATTTAGACTAAAATAAAAACAAAAAAACCACAGACTGATGGAGACTGGCTGCCCTTAAACATTCCTCAAATTTAGAACTGAATCCACTCCCCTGGTGTATCACCTGTTGGCCAAAGGACTGGCTTACAACATGAATAATAAGGAGGAATGCACTCCTCAATAACAAAGTTCAGAAGGCAAGAAAGAAGGATTCATTTTGGATGCAGTAAACACAGATAGGAAGTGAGAAGCATGTTGTTACAGTGCGAGAATGACAACTATGAATGTTATGAAAAAAAACGTATAAATTATTGAATGGGAAATGAATGTGCTCTGTAAACTTATACTCAAACCACAATAAAATGTAAAAAAAAAAAAAACTATACTTATAAAAAGTTCTGTACTTGCCGAGATGGGCGTAGATTGTGACTATAAACAAGCACAAGGAAATATTTTGGGCAATGGCTATGTTCAAAAACCAGGACGTGAGGATGGTTTCACTATTATAGCTCATCTAATGATAAGCTTTAAATGAATTAGTTTAATAGTTATGTAAATACTTCAACAAAACTGGTAAAAAATGAAATGGATTATGGCTAGATAGCTGATGAAGCAAATACAAGGAAGCTTCAAAAAGTCTGTGGAAAAATGGAATTAAAAGATAATGAAATTTCTCCATGAAATTTCTGAAGCCCCCTCATTTAGCAAAAGATTGACAACCATATAATCTAGATGGTAGATAGGTTTATGGATGCCCACTGTGTAATTCTTTAACTTCTTCGTTTGCTTTCTCTTAATAAAAATTGAGAAAAACTTTGCCAAATTAGTTTAATGGCAATTATTTGCATAAACAAATGTTACAATACACAATTATTTGCATATACAAAATATTACACTGTTGATTCAAGTAATTCACTTTGACCTTTTACTTATAACCCTCAAATGGACACTCTAAAAGACTTCAGGCTAGGTTTCCTGTATCTCATCTGTCTCTTTAGCATTTTAACATAGTTTTGACCAAAGTTTAAGTAACATACTATGTGAATTTCAGTAAAACGTCATGTAATTTCTACATGATCTCCATGGCACCCAACACTGATCCTTCACAGGAACTCCACTAGGTTTTCTCTCTCAATCTCCCTGACAAATCCTTCTCAGTGTTCCAATGGATGCTTTGCTCCTAGTTTCCCATCTCTTTAAATGTTGCTGTTCCACAGGGCACTGCTATCAGGCCTGTCTTCCTATTTCCTGTCCTGTCTCTGAGTAATCACATTTGTGCTTGAACAAATGTGAACATGAGCCCCCCAAAGTCAAGAGCGCCTCTCTTTTTTTCCTGGGTCCTGGAGACGGTACAGTTGGGGAGAAGTAGTGGTATAAAGTCTGGCAGAGACTAAAGGATGCCCTCAAGTTCTAGATGTCCAGAAAATGTTTTCAAAGATGAAGGCCAAATGCAGCCCATCTTCCTTGTCTTTCTTTTCTCTATGTGCCCTAAATACACTGTATCACAATGGGACAGATATTGCTGGGAACCCTCCCTCTAGCTAGAAAGGACTGTGGGATCATCTCTGTTGTTATTTACTCTGAACACAGGCTCACATGACCACAGGCCTTAATTCTGCCAGGTTTTGTTTTACTATTCCATTGATCGTTCTCAATACTTCCAGACCGTTTTCAGATCCATATTTCAGGAAACACTTAACCACATACATGTCAAAAGGGACTTGGCAACTGATCATCAGTATTTCCCAAAAGGCATAGGCAAATACCTTCTGCCATCCTCTACAGTTTGTGTTTGACAGAAACTTGAAGTATTCCCTCCCAACACTGTGTCAGGAACTTAAAAGTATCTCCCCAACATAGGCCCACAAAACATGTTCAGCAGTTATAATTAGGTTATACTGATACCTCAAGGATTAGACAGCTGCTGGGGAGTTAAACTTTCCTTTTCCTTATGTTTATGATAAAAAATGCAGTAAATGTGTCACACAATTCTATCCCCCCTGCTTCACTCATAGGGCTGGGGAGTAGAGGTTGCAGATTGGGGAAAATCCATAATGAAAGCCAATGATGCTAAGATTTTCTCACAGAGCTATAATGAAGACCAACTGTGCTTGACTGTTTTTGCTGCTATTACCAGCAAGCAATTCCTGGCATGATTGCTGTTAGTTGCCTTCAAGACAATTCCAACTCATGGGTAAAAGAACACAAATCCACAACTGTAGCATTTCAAAACACATTCCAGATATACTTTCTTAAATCATCTAACGACTTTCAAAGACCAAAGAAGTGAAAGTGTAAACATGAATCTGCTGACTTGGAATGAAGGCCACCTTGGTAATACAAACTTTGGATCTGTGTGGTCTCTAATCCATTCACAACGAAGAGGTAACTCCAGGGTTTCAGAAGTTTAGATAAGGGAACTCCAGTAGCCATCAGGTTGTAGGATAATACTTTAACAATTCTGTGACTTGCTTTCCTACTTAATGTTTCAATTTTATTCAGTGTCTATTTCTCATATTAGGTCCCTAAGCAGAACGCCATACTGAGGTGAAACTATCTTTTAAACTACAAGTTCCCATGTCCACTCAAAGATTGTTAGTAAATGACAGGCATAATTTTATTTTTCCAATTTCTACCAAAAGCCCCCAAGTCTCTATTGAAATTTTACTGGCGCAAACATTCTGAACCCCCTGTGCACAGAAAACTTACAACACCAAAGAGAGATAAGCCCTGCGACTGACGGAAATGGTAAGTATATATAACGTTTAGGGCCTTTTCTAATACACAATGTCTTCTGGAAAAACATTTTAAAATACTTTTAGAAAACGTAACGTTTATAATTTGACATCTCAGAACACTTGAATACTGATATGTTTATTGTTCAAAATAACACATATACATGCTAAATTTATATGTGGATCCTGACAGCAGTGCCCCAAGGAAAACCATGAGCATGGCCAGTTGCTGGTTCTTCATCTTTTCAGTCTACTATAACTAGTTCAGGACTCCTGGTGTGGTACTGTAGGATCAGCACTGGACTGCAAAGCACGGGGCTGGTGGTTCAAATCCACCAGATACTCCTTAGAAACCCTATACAGGGTCACTATAAGTTGGAATCAACTTGATGGCACTTAGCAACAACATAGCTAGTTCAAACTATCAAGCCTTTGGGGACAAGTTAACATAACTTGCAAATAGATTTTTTACCCCAGGAAAAAAAAAAAATCCAGCAGCCCACCAAAACTGTCACCAGCCCTTCCCACACTTACCAGTGCCATAGGGAGGATGCAGCTGATGGCAGTGAGCATCAACGGCCTGAAAAAATACAGGTGGTAGTTTCAATTTTTATTTAAAAATCTTACTTGCCAACTGCCTGAAATTTTTTTACATGAATGGGTATCCATGCCTCAGCCTGTGTTAAGCCACTTGGTGATTCAATCACACTAGTTAACTCATTAAAGCAGAGATGAAGGGAGTGAATGGGGGCAAGCTCTGAGCCTGGGGAGACAGGGGCAATGTACAACAGCCTAAAGAGATCAAGATGGATGGATTTGGGTCTTCAAAGGTTTGAGGGTGAGAAAAGAAAGTAATGGAGGGATAAGAAAAAGAAACAAGGTTAAGCCACAGAGGGAAAGGAGTAGGTGAACACCAGCCTAGAATGAGAAAAAAAAAATCAGCACTGGTGGTAGTGGTAGTGGGGGTCCCACAGGGCATGGGCAAGGTTCACCCTTAAGTTTAATATAAGAGATAGGACTTCACACCTCCCAGACCCACATACTCTCAGTCTCTAAAAGGTCAGCTCTCTGGCACCTAATCTCAACTTTCTCCCTTTTAATTTCTCTTTTAAGGTTCATGCAGGGAGAAAATACACATGCTACATGTGCTTTTAAAAACCTGATTAATAAACACAGATTTAAAGCTTTCCCATTAGTCTAACTCAGACCTAACTGCTGTGGTCTCCTCCAAGTGTTAAAAATCAATACCAAAAAATAAAGCCCCGTTAAATAAAAGGTTAATTGTACAAAACAGAATAAAGATTAAACTTCATTCTCTGAACATGAGGTCACATTTTTTGTTAATTATAAAAAATTCCAAGTATCTACAAAAGTATCTAGGAAATGAACCCCATATACCCACCATCTAGTTCCAACATTAACTTGTGGCTAGTCTTACTGTATCTTTATCTCACCCACCCTCTAGCCTCCAGATTACTGTCAACTAAATCCAGATTAGCAAATATTTTAGGGTGCATTTCAATGAAAACTCTCTATGAAGTACTTAGTGTAATAGGCTAGTATAGCGCTTTAAGAATTCTAACAGGTTTGCAGAGGATGCCATATAGGCAGGATGACCACCATTTTAGCAAATCAAGGTCATTTCTAACAACCACAAGCAAAAAAAAAAAAAAAAACGCATGTGAGAGCTGCTGTCTAAAGAACTGCACAGTATAACTAAGCCATGTTTTGTTCAGGTTTGCTCAAATAATGTTCTCTTCTAATTACTGATTCTGTGAAGAAGCAAAGAGAGACCATCAAATACTAGCCAGACAATACCACCCAAGGACCATTCATTTCCAGAAGATGGACAACACAGAAGGTGTTACACGTTACTGACAAAGTCAAAGACTAATAACATGTTTCAAGACAGATTCTACCCCACTGACTTCCTTATCTACTCCTGTAATTAAGCTCAAAATACATTAACCAATTTTTATCTAAAAAACAAATCATTCTGTTTAGAATGGGCTGAAAACTTTGTCTGTTTCCTTCTCTGCCATATCCAAGCACCTAGAACAATGCATTAGTCAGTAGTAGGATCCACATCTAGGTTCACAGTCATCCTCCTTCAGGATTCCAGCAGGCACCAAGGTCTGCCAAGCCCTCAGGGAATACACAATCTGACAAAAGAAGCCAGACACACACCAGCTTCTCCAAGGAAATGAAAAAGGATAGAGGGTACTGAGGTCTTCTGTGAGTTATAAGACAGAAACCTTGACAAGAGGTTTGAGAATGAAAAAAAGAAGAGAAAAAAAAAGGCAAGCATATGGGCTAAGGAAAAGAGGAACAGGAAGGTATTCAGGCTGGATGGAGTCTGGAGAAGCCACTTCAAGTTCTTCCAAAGACTGAAGTAAGTGGTGCTTTTGCTGAATATGTTAGAAAAATACGAAGTGAAAATAGAAAAGGTTTTATTTATACCCCTACTCCACCATTTTTTAAAAAAAGTTTTTTATTGTGTTTTGAGAATTTACATAACAGATCATCAGGTTTGATTCAACAAATCATATACTTCGTTTCATCTCAAAGACTGCAATTTCCTCAATGTAACATCGCTGATCCCACTGATCTTCCCTTTGTTCCCATTTCTTCTTCTTTCCCAACTCTTCTGAACTTAGTCCTTTAGCAAATGCTGCCATTTTGATATCAAATGCTTGACCATTCTATGGTATGCCTTAACAATTCTTTAAAAGGTAGGTGAAACTTTTTCCTATATCTCCCAGCACCTAATCACCAAAAGATACTCAGGAAACACTTGTTTATTAGGAATCAACAAATTTAATTGAGAAATGAACAAAGAAAATTACCAATGAACAAAGAAAATTTTTAAAAAACACTTAAATGAAGGAATAAAATGCCAACCCCATTTCTCCATTCCCCTCTTCAGTCTTCTTATTCAGCGAGGATCTTCTGGTTGTTACAAAAATCACTGAGTACACCATAGCACTTTCTATGACCAGACTAAGCCTACTTATACCACCCATAAGGAGACCTGGTAGCACAATGTTTAAGCACTTGGCTGCTAACCAAAAGATTAGCAGTTCAAATCCACCCAGCAGCTCTATAGCAAAAAGACCTGGTGATTTACTCGCATAAAAATTACAGGCCAGGGCATCCATGGGGAAGTGCTACTCTGTCACATTGGATTGCTGAGTTAGAATCAACTCAATGGCACCTAACAACATACTACCCTCTAGCGCCTCACAACTTTTTAACATTTAAATTACTGTTAACGTCTCCTATGCTATTTAACTTTAGAATACTATTAACAAGACCACAGACTCATGCCACATGTTTGCTTTATATCTGAATCATGATTTCTGTGAATGTAGTTTCTCTGCTTTGCATGGAAATCCTGACCACCATTCCTCCTCATCCAATAAAAAAATTCTATTGCTTCTTCATCACAACTCTATTATCTTCTAGCTTCTTTATCCCATCTATTGCTTAGTAGTTATTCCATTCCTATGACTTAAAAAATCTTTTTTGGTTATCATTAAGATTTCATTCAAATTTGGACTGAACGTTTCTCAGGTCTATTGTATAGCTGGTATCTTGAGATGTTGCACTAGACTGCTAGGCTTATTCAACTACTTCTATATTTCTTAGCTTCTATTTTGACTTCCATCCTCAAGAAACTACTTTAAGAAAGATAACAAAGGAAGTATGAAGGGGCTTTGAAAAGTTCACAGAAATATGGAATTAAAAGATAAATATTTCTACAAACATTTAGAAGTCCCCCTTGTACATACTGGGAGTCCTTGAATGCCTAAAAACGAATTCGAGTTTTCTTTCGGTTTTTCTGAAATCTCAGCAGCAGTTCTAGCAGATTTTTATCCTAATGGACCAAAGATAGGCCCTTTCATTCATGAGGAAGATTGCACCCCTCTTAGAAATTTTATCGTGTTTGAAATATTTGCTTCCCTTCAGCTTCTGGTTCTCATTTCTCAGAAATTCTATGAGATGCTGGATATCCTGGATGAACTCTCTGTATTTTTTTTTCACACACATTTTTTTTCCTTGCATTTTGAATTAATATATTCAGAGATTTTCATGGTTTTATCTTCTGATTAACCCACAGAATACTTTTTAACTTGGCAAATCTACAATTTGTCTCCAAGAGTGCTTTTTAACTGATTGTTTTTTCCTCATGGCATTTTTGATTGCTTTATGGATGCCACATTTTGAATACTTTAGAGACTATTAAGGTGTGCTTTAAAAAAATAATAATAATCTTCTGATCTCTTTTCAGTTTTTTCATTTTGCATGTTTTCTTCAAATGTCAAGTGATTCTTGGTTAGCTACTTCCAGGTAACTAAAGAGAGTCACAATAAACTGATATATACTACAATGTGGATGAGCCTCGGATATGTTATGCTAAAGTGAAAGAAGACACCAAAGGGCACAAATTGTTGGATTCTATTTATAGGTGATATTTCCAGAATAGGTAAATCCATAGAGACAGAAAGTAGATTAGTAGTTGCCAAGGGGAAATAGGGATGACTATTTCTTAATAAGCATGGTACTTCCTTTTAGGACTAGATGGAGGTAATGGTTACCTAACACTGTGAAAATTCTAAATGCCGCTAAATTGTACCCTTACAAATAATTAATTTATGTTCTATGAATATTATTTCATTTTCAGAACCTGTGAACTGATAAGTCAGAGGTAGCCGTTACTCACAGTCCCACAAATGATAAATGAGATTGGTCAAATCTCACATTTTAAAGGGCATATTACTTCCCATTTCTTACAAATAACCATTTTTTGTTTTGTCTAGAGAACAAATGTGTACCAGTTGGCTGTTACATACCCAGATCTTTAATGAATTCCCCCATTTGCAAGCACACTTTTCTCTCCCAGCATTTGTCAAACTGAAACCCACAGCCTCTTCAAGGGTGTGCTAGACAAACTGACTTTCATGTGCAATGATGTTCCCTCTGTTCTCTCATATGCCAATCCTTACCCCATTCTCTTTGTTACGATGAGATGATAACATTTATAAGTCTTTATGTTCATTTTCATGTGGAGGGAGGGAAATGACAACGTATGTGTTAAGATTTGATATGTTCGCTACAATGCTGTCAAACTATCCACATTGTATTTGATTGCACCATAAGTCATCTTTACAGAGCAAAATGGACATGCTAAGAACCCACTTTCACCTTTATCATCAATGAAATATGAAGTTGCATGCAGACATCAAAATGATTTCTGGAAACCTAGCCAACTTCTAAGTACAGTTTGGCAGTTAAAACCCTACTCCTACTGTGGTTACGAAACCAGTACACTGACTGTTGAACACACTCTTTCAGCAACCAAAGAAAGTAAACACTTCTCCCCTCATTTCAATAAAAATGAGCACTTGAATTATTTCACAACTGTTTTGTGGACATTTACAGGAATAGAATGTGAAATGCCTTGATCTTACTCCTGAAGATTCTATTTCATTAGGCCTGTATAAAGTTCAAGTTTCTTTATTAGAACTGCCAAAATGACTCTAATGTACATCCCAACCTGAGAACCATTCATTTGTATGGTAGCATGTATCCGAGAGGTGAACATTAGGTGGTGTTCATCTGAGAGATGGCTTCACAGAAGCACTCTGACAAGCATTTTCTGTTTATGTATAATAGTGAACCTTAGAAGTTAAATTATGAACTTTTACATTTACTGAGGTGGGCCTAAATAGATCAACTAGAAACAACACTTAACTAAGAATATAACATAATAGGCATGTTACGTTATGATTAATATGTTAAGAAATGCCACCTGGGTAGCAAAAATAATTAAACTCTTGACTGATAGCTGAAAGGATGGCAGTTCAAGTCCATCCAGAAGTGCCTTGGAAAAAAGTCCTGGAGATCTACATCCAAAAGGTCAGAATCAATAGGTTTGCTTTTGTTGTTGTTCCTTAATATGCAAAGAAAAAAAATCTATCTCAAAGAGTTCATGTGCTGTCTTATAAACAGGCAATTTCCAATCTGTGTAAATACATTCCAAGAAACACATATAAAAGAGGTACAGAGGTTGAGAGTGACCAACTTTGCCTGGGGGGGTGGGGAGTCGTGAAGGGCTTCATGGGAAGAAAACAGTGGGATTAACTCAAATTTCCTGGTAAGCAAGTAAGATCAGGAAGCCTAGTTTGATGGCACTGGTGTTATATTTTATAAAAGGAGGCAAGGCTATCTGTGGATTCTGGGAAATGATGGTGAAAACATTAAAGAGACTGGTAAATGCTTAAAATTGGGCAAAGAGATGAGAGCACTCAGACTTTGTACTGTTCAAAAAAGAGAGCAATTTTTCCAGGCAGAGACCACCCATTGCTGGTAACAGCTCATTCTATTAAGAGCTCCAAACAAACGTCTCACTCAGCCTGTATATATTTTTCTCTACTTATGGCAGCTATGAGTCAGAACTGACTTGATGACACTTAACAAGAACAACAGCATATGGTTCGTAATTTGTGGTTACCACTGTGAAACTATTTCTCATGTTTATAAAGGCTCATGATCTTTCAAACAAAAGGGCATATGACATGGGAATGTAAAGGTAGACATTTTGTAGCACGGAGGGGAGTGATTAACTTTGCAGTCTAGGAGCGGAGGTCCCTGGAACTATCAAAGGAGAAGAGCGGAGAGCAGGACCCTACCCAGAGAAGCAATGAAGCCAGAGATGGAGGCAGAGACGATGACGTGGAGAGATGGAGCAACTGGGGACTCTAGACCCAGAGGGAGACAGGCTGTGTGCTGACGACCAGGGGGCAGGCTTGCAGGGTATACCCTTTGGTTGGCTGATGATGCATGGAGGGGACTGTAACCATGGCAATAAAACGATATACAATAAGATGAATGTAAAATGAATGTTCTCCCATGTAAACTATCACATAATTCACAATAAAATATTTTTTAAAAAGGGGGGGGCATATGACATAAACTTAAACGTCAGTTTAAGTAATAAAACCATGGAGTTTAAGTAATAAAACTTTGGTAGCACAAGCTGGCACCCTTTCCATTATCTCATTCCTCACTTCTATCAAATCTTGCCTACAACTCTTTTCTCTTTTGGACAGACTAGTCTAATTTCAAGGAGCTTTGGTAATTCAGTGGTTAAGTGCTCCACTGCTAAACAAAGGGTTGGTGAATCCACCAGCCACTCTGTAGGAGAAAAGATCTAGTGATCTGTTCCCATAGGATTTCAGCCAAGGATACCCTATGAGGCAATTCTATTCTGTCCTATAGGGTCACAATGAGTAGGAATCAACTTAATGGTACACAACAGTAACTTAATTCCGTATATATTCCCTAGAAAAGCAGGGACAAAGACAAAGTCAAAAAAAGGGGAAGGGACAAGAACTCCCAAATCAACTAAACAGTCCAGTAAATAGAGCTTTCTACACAAGCACAAGACCAAACCATGCAGGTGATCAAAAATGTACAAACAACAAACAAGCTATGTCCTTCTATATCCTTTTTCTAGCCCCCATTCTAAACTCATTTTGTCAATTAATTAATTAATTAATTTTTAATTAGTGTAAGGAGCTCTAGTAACGTAGTGGTTACCAATCGGGCTGCAAACGTTAAGGTCAGTGGTTCGAAACTACCAGCCGCTCCGCACGAGAAAGATGAGGCTTTCTACTCCCGTAAGGATTTACATCCTTGGAAACCCTGTACAGGGTCGCTATGGGTCGGAACCGACTTGACGGCACTTAACAACAACAACAACATAGTAGCATAGTGGTTCTGAATCAGGCTGTGAACTGCAAGGTCAGCAGTTCGAAACTACCAGCTATTATGTGGAAGAAAGATGAGGCTTTCTGCTCCCATAAATATTTACAGCCTTGGAAACCCTGTACAGGGTCGCTATGAGTCAGAACTGACTCCACGGCACTTAACAACAACAACATACCCACAGAAAAGGGCACCAGAAGCTCTGGATGAGGGTAAAAGGATCCAAAGAAATCAGACAGCTACTCAGCATACAAACACTTAGTATTACTAGGCCCAGCTTGAAGATATTTCCATGAGTAAGGAAAAAACAAAAAAAAAACAAATATTACTTGGTTACTTAACGAACATGTAAATGAATAAAAATTACATGGTCTTAAAAAATTCAGCTATACTAGAAAAACATGAGAGTCAATCAAAGTGTTCAAATCACCCCCGGCTCCACCATGTGCCTGGCTATAGGTTAGCACTGTGGGTTAATGTGCCAGACTGCAAAGTCAGCAGTTCAAGATCACCAGCTGCTCCTTGGAAACTCTATACAGGGTCACCATGGGTCAGAACCGACTCAAAGGCACTTCACAACAACAAACAACGACAGATAGTGGGGAGGTTTGGGCAGTGTCTGTCAGTATTGTTGCATTTCTAGCAGGGTACTGCCACTAGGATAGTGACCCACTCAGACACTCCCAAGACAGGAGGTGCTCATGAATTGTGCCGTGTAAGGCTCACCCTTCCAACCTCTGAAATAGCTGAGTGTATAGTAACTTTGGGATCCTGGGTAACTTTGAAAAGCACCCCAAAGGACTGATTCAAAGGGCTCCAAATGGCTTCAAGGTAGGAAGGGGAACTAAATTACAGCATTAGAAAGAATATGATGGTTTGAAATCAAACGTTCATTTATGACCTGCATAACCTTAACAAACCTATTAAATGTCCTACAAACATTTTAATCGACATAGAAAGTTATCAGAAAAGCCGACTGAGAACTGTGAAAGTGGTACATTTATCACCATGTATAAGGAGCTCTGGTAGCGTAGTGGTTACGAATCAGGCTGCGAACCGGAAGGTCAGCAGTTTGAAACTACCAGCTGCTCTGCGGGAGAAAGATGAGGCGATCTGCTCCCGTAAAGATTTACAGCCTCAGAAACCCTATTCAGGGTCGCTATGGGTCGAAACCGACTCAACGGCACTTAACAACAACAACAACAACAATAAGGGGAATAGGACATTTTTTATAAAGAATGGAGTTTGGTTGGGGAAAAAATTTAACACAGAAATCAAGTTGTTTTGAACACAGGACTACTAAGACTGCACTCAGAGACAGAAGCCCTGAAAATTCATTTATTATTCATCTTCAAAAGAGGAAAATGATCTACAGTAAAAACATTTATAATAAACAACTTAGTTCTCCAATGTTATCTAGGGAACAGCCTATCTGGGGAAGGTTTGAGATGTTAAGTATTGAATAGGCTCTCATCTGCTAAAGAAGTTCAAAAAACCTATATCATTCCTTTAATAGCAAAGTCCTGATATGGCGCTATAGGATAAGCACTGGACTGCTAACCACAGGGTTGACAGTTCAAACCCACCAACCGCTCCTTGGAAACTATACATTCACCTTGAGTTGGAACCAATATAACAGCACTTAACAACAAGAGTGAAGATGTTTCAGGCTACATTCATGATCTTCTAAACGCTGTTCCCTTTTACCTACACATTAGTCTGTCACTCCAATCCAAAAAATAACCAACCGTTCCACCCCAAGTACATCACCCTGGACTTCTGTTCCCTGCACTGCCTACCCTTCAACTTCACCTTCAAGGTTCTCTTGCCTCAAAACAAAGCTCAGATACATCTAAGCCAAAGTGGCCTACAAGGGTGCTTTACAAAGTATGTGAAAAAATAGATTTAAAAGATAATGGAATCTTTCCATGGAATTTTTTAAGCATCCTCATACTTCTTTTCCCTCCTGAAGGAGCTCTGATAGCATAGTAGGTATGAAGTCAGGCTGCTAACCTAAAGGTCAGCATTTTAAAACTACCAGCTTTCGGCTGGTATATAGCCAGGGAAACCCTATACAGGGTCACTATGAGTCAGAACTGACTCCACTGCATATAACCACCACCTGAAACAATTGGGTGGGACCTTCAATGATTATTTTTCCTCTCCTGCATACAACCATAACAAATAGCTGAGAGACAAAGAATTGGCTAGCAGGAAATAACAACTGATCCATTACCAACCTAAGAAAGCAGGCTCCCCCATAGTTGGCTCTGTCTGAGTCTACCACAGCTGAGTCCATTCTGAAGCAGCTTGTTAGCAAACACCTCATGAATACCATAGCATAGTTTTAATAGGATTTACTGAATAACTGACAAAAATCTTCTTTGCTAACCACAGTATCTTTTGCAATAAAAATCTGTTCTTGTTGGAAAGGGACTTTCTTTCTCATATGTAACAACACAGTAATTTTTTTCACAAGTTACATATAAAAATAAGTATGGCATGCAAAAAAGGGTAACTTTGTTTTCTTTAAAGATTCACCCAGTCACCACAAATATCTATTTATCAGAGATTTTCCCTCTCCCTCCAACACATGTTACTCAGTAATCATCTGATCTCTCACAACTACTCCATTTACGTAAAATGACAGTTCATGTTTTGCTACTACATATGAACACCAACAGTTTCCCTTAATAACAGATAAACATTTATTTATCTGATTTTCCAGGCACCTTCCTTTCTCCAGATCTTACTAATGAACTATCCCAAGACACACATAGGAAGCTATCCCTCTGACAGCAGTTCTCACTAAATCAAAAGTTCAACGTCCCAGATTCAAATTCTAAAAGAAATAAAAGGCTCAACTTTAGGTTATACCACTGCTCATCTATGGGCAACTGCTAGCACACAGCAAAACAACACAGACATGACGATCAATGATAAACAGTATGATGATGCATGAAGTAAATTAGGATTGCAGAAAGACAAGTGGGTGACTATCACTATTAACCCCACTCTCAGACACATAATAGGGAGTCTAGAGTTGCCAAAGCACCTGTGAACACTATTCTATAAACTCCGCTTTTGAAATATTCTGTTCCACCCTCAAATAACATTAATTACAAAAATAAAAACAATGCTGGTTGCTAGGACAAAGTTGTTTAACAGCTAGCTTAGAAGAAAAAGGTTGAGTAATTCTTTCTGTTTTGCTCCTAATCACACTGCTTTTGCCTAGACTCTTAAAACACTAGAGTACCTTTTGTTGTTGTGAAGTGCCATCAAGTCAATTCCGACCCATAGAGACCCTGTATAGGGTTTCCAAGGAGCAGCTGGTGAGCTTGAACTGCCAACCTTACAGTTCAAACAGCTTTACCGTCTGGCACATTAATCCACAGAGCCACACCAGGACTCCAGAGTCACTTTATATGCAGTCAAATCACCAAAATAACCAGGACCCTTGCTGCCCAGATCCAAAAAGGAAATGGCATTAGCACTCTTCAGTGAGGTCCAGGAATGAAAAAATATATGTCTTCTACCATCATTTAAAGGAGCTCTGGTAGCGTAGTGGTTACAAATCGGGCTGCAAATCGCAACATCAGCAGTTCGAAACTACCAGCTGTTCCACAGGAGAAAGATGAGGCTTTCTGTTCCCTTAAAGATTTACAGCCTTGGAAACCCTGTACAGGGTCTCTATGAATCGGAACTGACTCTACAGCACATAACAACAACACAACCATCATTTAAAGGAGCCCTGGTAGCATAGTGGTTTACGAGCTGGGTTGCTAACCACAGGTAAGCAGTTCAAATCTACCAGTTCCACAAAACAAAAAGATGAGGCTTTCTGCTCCTGTAAAGATTTATAGCCTCAGAAACTCAAAAATAGGGTCCTAGGACGGCAAACAACTACCACTACCATCATTTAATAGTGTCACGGTAGTGCAATTGTTAAGCGCTTGGCTGCAAACTGAAAGGTTGGTATTCGAACCCACCCAGTTACTTCATGGGAGAAAAAGGCCTAACAATCTGCTCCTTTCAACACTATAGCCTAGGAAACCCTGTGGGGTAATTCTACTCTATTATACAGAGTTGCTATGAATTGACTCGATGGCACACACCACCATCACTGCATAAATTTTTATGGATTATCCTCCTCTTTAGGACTCCGAGTATGGCACTATAGGATCAGCTCTGGACAGCAAATCGCAAGGTCACCAGTTCAACTGCACCAGCTGCTCCTCAGAAACCCTATACAGTGATGCTGTAAGTCAGAACTGACTTGATGGAACTTAACAACAACAGTTCTCCTCTTTGCCCTTTTTTTGTTGTTGTTTGTTAACCCTTTCCCTATTTTAACTTTGTTCCATATTTTTACTCCTACATCTCTCTTCTAAGTTACTCCTGCTTCTTCTCTTCTTGGTTTTGATGACAATGTCCTTCCATTATAGTAGAGAAGGATATACAGCAAGGACTAGGGAACCTGGCTCATACAAACAGCAGAAGCTGACCCTACAATAGCAGTAGTTACTGTCATCAAAACCCACAATTATCCAAGAATTACTTAATAACTACCAAGAACGAACAATGTCACAAGAATGATGGGGAAACAGGGTATAAGGCAGTTTCTGCCCTCCAGGTACAGACAATCTAGCTGGAGTGAAAAGGCAGAACAATAAAAAGTAGTCAGAAGACTAGTACATGATAGCTTGCAAATGGGCTGTAATGTTCAGGCAATAAGACTACAGTAGTGCATCCAAACAATTCAAACCAGTTCAGGCATAGGTGAGGAAGCAAATCTGGAACAGATTTTAATTTGTTAAGATTTGGGATGATCTAGAATGATAACTAGAATGGGAAAAATTACAGGTCAAAGTTTGGGAAAGGCAGATTCAGAAAAAACATAGTGAGCACTTTCAGGATCCTGATAAAAGAGACTGAATTATCAACAGAGGACTGTGGAGAGTGACACACATTCAAAGCGGCATGGTTTGTGCTGTGTCACTCTTTCCCACTTTGCTCAAAATCTGACTGACAAGAGATTCGGTTGCTATGGGACATATCCACTGCCCGTATTTTCATATACACCATATGCATGTCTATGAGTATGTCATACTATGGTGATTTTCATGTTGCTGTAGTACTGTAGGAAGCTGTACCATCAGGATCATCCATGGTAGATAGGGTTCAGTGGAGCTTCCTGACTAAGACAGACTAGTAACAAGGAGAGGCAGACTACTTTTGAATGTTAAGCCACTGAAAATTTTATGAACAGCGACAGAACACTGTTGGAAAGCATTCAAAACACAACTAGGGAAGAGCTGCCTCCTCAAAGTAGAGGTGACAGTGATGACATGAATGGAGTAAAGATTTTGAGACCTACATTAGCTGATAGGCCACAACTCAAAATGAAAAACAAATGCAAATATCCATTAATAATCTGAACATGGAATATATGATGTATGAATCTATGAAAATTGATTGTTGCTGTTCAGTGCCGTTGAGTTGGTTCCAACTCATAGCAATCCTGTATAGGGTTTCCAAGGACTGATTGGCGATTTTGAACCACAGACCTTACAGTTCAAACTTATCGTATAGCGTCACACCAGAACTCCCCTAGGAAAATTCAAAGCTGTCAGAAACGAAATGGAACACACAAAGATCAATATCCTAAGCATTAGTGTACTGAAATGATCTTGTATTGGCCTTTTTGAATCTGACAATCATATGGTCTACTATGTTAGGAAAGACAAATTTAAAAAGAATGGTTTCATATTCATCAGCAGAAAGAATATTTCAAGATGTATCTTAAATTACAATGCTATCTGTGATAGGATAATATCCATATGCATACATGGAAGATTTAATACCACTATTATTCAAATGTATGCACCAACCATTGAAGCCAATGATGATGAATTCTACCAACTTTAACAGTCTGAAATTGATCAAACACGCAGTCAAGATGTAGTAACAATTCCTGGTGACTGGATGAGTATGTGGGAAACAAAGAAGAAGGATCAAGAGTTAGAATAAATGCCTTGGTGATAGAAATGATGCTGGAGATTGCACGAGATGGTGGAAAGGCTCAGTATCTTCAATCAAAACAAGGTAAGCAGCCAACTGTGGAACAGACCATCAATTGCTCCTATACAAGTTCAGGCTGAAGCTAAAGAATTAAAACAACTCTACAAGAGCCAAAATATGACCTTGAGCACATCCCAATTGAATTTAGAGACCGTCTCAAGAACAGACTTGTTGCATAACACACTAATGACCAAAGACAGAAGAGCTGTGGAATGACTTCAAGAACATCATACAGGAATAAATCGAACAGTCATTAAAAAAGCAGGAAAGAAAGACAAAGATGGGTGTCAGAACAGATTCTGAAACTTGTTCCCCAGCACAGAAAAGCTAAAACAAATGGAAGAAATGAGGAGAAGTTTAACAGAAAAATTTCAAAGGGCAGCTTGAGAAGACAAAATCAAGAATTACAATGAAATATACAAAGACCTGGAGTTAGAAAACAAAAAGGGAAGAACACACTAAGCATTTCCCAAGCTGAAAGAACTGAAGAAAAAATTCAAGTCTTAGTTTTCAATACTGAAGGATTCCATGGGAAAATACTAATGATGTAGAAAGCATCAAAAAAAGATGGAAGGAGTGCAGAGAGTCATTCTACCAGAAAACAAGGGTCAATGTTCAACCATTTCAAGAAATTTTATTGCTGCTGTTAAATGCCATTGAGTTGGTTCCAACTCATAGCAACCTTGTATAGGGTTTTCAAGGAGCGGATGGTGAGCTTAAACCCCCAACTTTACAGTTCAAACAAACTTTGTATTCCAGCGTATTAACCCACCAATATTAATGAAGGAAGAAGTCCAAACTGCGGTGAAGGCATTAGCAAAAAAACAAATCATATTTTGGCTCTCAAGGAATTGATGGAATACAAATTGAAATCTTTCAACAAAGTGATGCAGTACTGGAGCCACTCACTCATCTATGCCAAGAAATTTGGAAAACAGCTACGCAGCCAACCAACTGAAGGTGATCCATGTTTGTGCCTATTCCATAGAGAGATGAAATGTAATGTGGAAACCATTGAATAATACTATTAATATTGCATGCAAGTAAAATTTTGCTGAAGATCATTTGAAAATGACTGTAATAGTACATCAACAGGGAACTGCCAGAAACTCAAGCCAGATGTGGAACTAGAAATACTGCTGACGTCAGATGGATCCTGGCTGAAAGCAGAAAATACTAGAAAGATGTTTATATGTGCTTTACTGACTATGCAAAGGTTTTAGACTGTGTGGATCATGACAAGCTATGGATGACTGCAAAGAATAGGTATCCCAAAACACTTGGGTGTACTCATGAGGAATCTGTACACAGACCAAGAGACAGTCGTTCGAATAGAGCAAGGTTCAACAATCAGGAAAGATGTGCATGACGTTTGTATCCTTTCACCATACTTATTTAATCTGTATGCTGAGCAAATAACCCAAGAAAAGCATAGCATCAGAACTGGAGCAAAACTCATTAACAATCTGCTGATGATACAACCTTGCTTGCTGAAAACAAAGAGGAATTAAAACACTTACTGATGAAAATCAAAGACCACAGTCTTCAGTATAGATTGCACCTCAATATAAAAATAAAAATCCTCACAAGACCAGTAAAAAACATGATAAATGGAGAATACACTGAAGTTGTCATAGCTTTCATTTTGCTTGGTTCCACAACTAACACTCATGGAAGCAGCAATCAAGAAATCAAACAATGTATTTCATTACGCAAATCTGTTTCACAAACCTTTAAAAAATGTTTAAGAGCAAAAATACCAGTTTAAGAAGTGAGGTGTGCTTGACCCAAGCCATGATATTTTCAACAGACTCAAATGCATGTGAAAGTTGGACAATGAATAAGAAAGGCCGTAGAAGAATGGATACATTTGAATTATGGTGTTGGAGAAGAATATTCAATGTACCATGGACTGCCAAAAGAACAAACAAACTGGTGTTGAAAGAAGTACAGCTAAAATGCTCCTTAGAAGTCAGGATGACCAGAGTTCATCACTCATACTTTGGACATGTTATCAGGAGGGACCAGTTCCTGAAGAAAGACATTATTTTTGGCAAAGTGGAGGGTCAGAGAAAAAGAAGAAGACCCCAACAAGATGCACTGGCACAGGGGCAGCAGCAATGTACTCAAGCGTAACAAAAATTGTGAGGATGGCATAGAACCAGGCAGTGTTGTGCATACGGTCACTATGAGTCCTAACTGACTTGACAGCACCTAACAACAGCAACTTGTTTTTAAATCAAAGATTACATTTCCAGCAGGGCTTCATTATGGTTTACCCTAATTTTAAAATTTGAGTGAGCTCTATTCTGGTTGCATTTTCTCTAAACTTGAAAGAACATGTTGGAAGCTCTGGACTGTTTTCTAGAAGCTCTTGAGGTTCACCAAGGAAAGCATAAGTAACAATGAAGGAACACTATAAGGAGGTAAAAGGGAAGATTTCCAAGGGACTGATCATATAATGAGGCCTCAAAAAAGTCTAAGGAAAAATTCCATTATCTATAATTCCATTTTTCCTTGAACTTTTTGAAGTCCCATCGTATTTCAGCCTAGTAAGAAAGAAGGATGGCACCTTCTTTAGCAGTGCTATAAAATCTATGCAGAGAATATGACAAACTAGAATTTCTGTGCATAGATAGGACCATCCTGACAGGCTTGGTTAATTGGCACTACTATCTAGCATCTAACTGGACAATATGATTAAAGTAAAACAATTTGGGACCCAGTTCCTTTTTTCTATCTAGGAAATGCTCTCTGAAATGACAGTAGTTCTCTTATAACAGATAGCATAAAAATCCCAAACCCAGAAGTTCCATGGTTCCCACTCCCCAGACAGAATTTTATACTGAGTATAAAAGGAAGTCTACATCACTCCTAAAGAATAAGTCACAAGAATATCTGTAGCTTTCAACTTACAGTCAGCTGCTAACAAAGCCTTGGCAAGGCACTCTGAGTATCTAAATCCAAAGTACTAGGTTAGCTTTTGCTGACCACCAGGGTGAAAAAACCGTGAACTAGTAGAAGAAACATTTATAAAAATGATGTATAGTGTATCTTAGTTATTTTCACTTAAATAACAACAAGATAAATTGTTTGAAATTATGCCTATATGCCCTTGACCTTCAAGTTGAGCAGATAACAAAATCCATATAACAGTTCATTAAGGAAGATCAACAAAAACAGTGAAAAGAAATGTCCTCACTTTCACAGAATGGCTAATGTTAGAGGAGAAGGAAACATGCTGGAACGATATATAAATGACTATAAAAAATGCAAATAGCAAGGGCAGTAATTGTCCTGAAGTGCAAGAATTAAAAGTAAGATTCTTGCTGGAATAGCCAATTCATTCTTTTAAATTCTTACATTTACCACTTAACCCATTAAAATCAATGAAACACAAATTATGAGAATCAGTTTTACTTAGATATTGCTAAGATGTTCTCTATCAACATTAGGCATTAGTCATCAGTCCATGAAAACAAATTAACTCATCAGCCCAGAGAGACATATTATTCAGGGCAAACCAGGGGGATGGATATGGTTATTCTCAGTCACTCAAACATGGTTGTATAGAAGATGGTAAAGATTCTAAAGCTTACCACATCTTACGTCAAAATGTCATAATACTCAATTTTTGAAACAAATGCTAGTGCGTGCAAATCTGCCACTGATTAGGCATTTCTGGTTTATCTTTGCAAAATCTACCCCACCTTTTAATTCTTATTAATTTGGGAATTCAGGGCCTTAAAAGATTTTGTATTTGAAAACAAAGTAAATACAGCAAATGATAATAATATATACTTATTTTGTTTCAAACTACAGGATCATTCAATCACTCTCAAAGAGTCACTAGCTAACAACATTCTTAGATTTGACTGGGGGGAATTAACACATAGAATCGGCAACACGGCTCACCTTCAGCACAGAGGCTAAGCTGGTCATGTGTTCGTTGAGGGCACCCTCAGACTCCTTGTAGGTCAAGCAGGTAAACTGGTACTCCTCAGGATCAAAGGCATCGGCTCCCTGCTGCTCCACATCAGTGGCTACTCCCACATAATAGTCCTCTATGTCCCCAGGGTCCTCATCTTCCTCCTCTTCCTCCTCCTCACAATTTGGATCATAGTCCTCTTCGTTGCTGTCAGATCCCTGACTATTCATGTCCACAGACATCTTAGCATACAGTAATGTAGTAGATCAGGAAAGTAGTTTTTTTTCCCCTCCCCCTAAACTTTACAGCTTTCTCAAATGCATTGGTGTTTATGTCTTCTAAGAAAAGAAGAGAAGAAAAAAAGTGTTACTTTTCTTCCTTGAGAAGTTATAACAGAAACCATTCATGAAGAATCAAAATGGGAAAATACTGGCCGTACTCCAACTATGTTGTTGTTGTTAAGTGCCATTGAATCGGTTCCAACCCATAGAAACCCTGTATAGGGTTTCTGAGGAGCAGATGGTAATCTTGAACTGCCAACCTTGCAGTTCAAACTGACTTTGCAGTCTAGTGCATTAACCCACAGTATCACACTATGGCCTATTCCAATTCTGATTTCATATTGGAAACCTCAATAAAATTATCCCAACAGACTTATCAAAGGGAAACTTCCTCTAAGAGAGCAGAAGTGGCTTATGATGCACTGGTAACTTCACATGAAAGACATGGTCTAAAAGGGCAATGCTGTCTGCACCATGTCAAATAGTCAAATTCCCATGGATCTGTCCTTCCATGGGACAGTTCTTATGGGAGAAGCACATCTCCACAGGTGGCTGCCTACACACCTAAGGTTTAACTAACAATATTTAAAATTTCCTTAACACCATGTGGCAACAGTTTTAAAGGGTTTTACTGACCTTCTAAAAGTAATACCTAAGAGGCAAAAAAACTGATACAACAGTGAAGGAACAATATAGATAATTTTGCCTTAGCAGGATCAAGTCTAGGGAAAACCGGACTCTATGTAGGATGAAGAAACAAAAAAGTTCAAATCAAACCAGCTACTGATAATCCTCATAGATAAAAAATTTTACTCAAATAAACAAAAAGAGAATATGAGTCGAGAAAGCAAAAGTCACAAATTCTAATCTTATCTCAGAGAAGAGTTTGGCAAATACCCATTAACTTATCTTCACAAGTACTATATTTCAAGTAATCATTTGCAAAGAATATACCCTAGTGATTTCTATCTAAAAAACAGGACCTTAAATGCAGGAGCATTTAGGTTAAACAGTACAGAAACAATCTACATTACAAATCTGGGTTAAATACAAAATTAAATACAGAATCTATTTGAAACAATCTCTCTTTTTTTTTTTTTAAATAAAAAAAGCAATCATTATCTAAACAAAGATTAAGAATCAAAGTATATAGAGTATGTAACCAGCCTATAAGATGAAAGAGTCACCTTTTTTATTATTAATATTATAAATATATTGGTGGCTGTTTTCTATATTAACCATAATGCTCAAATAATAATAATAATAAATACATTAATGATAGAGCACAATATAATATTTGCAGTTTACTTTTAACATTTAACAATTTGTTTAATATGGTGACAACTATCTAACCACAACCAAACTTAACTATAGTATTTTTCCTTTGGAAGAAAAAGTTCATCTCTGAATTAAAAATACCTGTAACTCTTGAAGATCTGTCAGGAAGATGGCATCCAAATAGTCTATGTCATATGATTTCCATCTAAAATGAAAAGAGAGAATTACAGTTATATTTTTAAACTGGTACTGTGCTGTTGCAAATTTATTTAACAAACACATTTTAAAGGACAAGTAATAAGGTGCTAGAGAAACTATTAAATTCATTATATAAGCATACATTTCAATAGAATTCCTCATATCATAATTACATTGACAAGATCTATTGTTGTTGTTATGAAGTGCCATTAAGTTGGTTCCGCCCCATAGCGACCCTGTATAGGGTTTCCGAGGAGCAGCTTGTGAGCTTGAACCACCAACCTTGCAATTCAAACAGCTTTGCAGTCTGGCACATTAACCCACAGCACCACACCAGGGCTCCACTGACAAGATTAATATAACCTTTTAAAAAAATATTTAAAGTAAGGAGTTCTGGCGTAGTGCTGTAGGATAAGCATTTGACTGCTAACCATAAGGTTGATGGCTCAAATCCACCAGATGCTCCTTGGAAACATTATATAGCGTTGCTATGAGTTGGAACCAACTCTACAGCACTTAACAGCAAACACAAATTCAAAGTAAACAATTAACAATAAGTCAATCAGGGTACTGGTGATGGAAATGGGCATCCAATTACTTTTCCTGATTTGAAAGTCCATCTCCTTACTCATAACCTTCATAGTCCTTAAATTAATTGCCACCATGTCCATCTGGACTCCTACTATGGCACTGTAGGATAGGCACCACAAGATTGACAGTTCAAACCCACTAGTCACTCCTCAGAAACCCTATACAGGGTTGCTATGAGTTGGAACTGACTCAACAGCCCTCAACAACAATTTCTATCCTAAATGCTACTTAAAAGTTGACTAGGTGTTTCTTGTTAAGCCTTTGTTGGGTATGAGGTCCTATGTGATTCTGAGCTCCCACCCCAGAATCTTCTGAGGTAACACATTCCCACTTGAAAAGACATGCAGACCATCACAGAATGGCTAAAGGGCCAGAAGATATTTCTTGAATCAGCAGGAAAAAAGACTGTTTGGCTGTTAGAAAATCAAGCAAGCTGTTTTGTTTTAGAGCCATTAAAGCAATAAAAGTCAGCCCATCAGGGTAAATTCCCTTGTAAGACTGGAACTCAAAGGGAACACAAGAGAAGTTTAGTAAGCTCACTTGGAACTCCTGAGCCCATGGACATGGACCTATTCACCCTCAATTGACTGTGAAGCGTCCAGTTGGTCTGAAATGGGGCGAGGCATGCAAGAACTCCCAAACTTATAGATAATACCCATTTGACCTAGCTTGGATGGCTAGCTGACCTGAACTCAATCAGATTACGATAAATAAGTTTGATTCAAGGAGCAAGCATGAATTGCTACAATTTGATGAACTAGACCTTTGCTTATGGATTTCATTGCTCAAAACTCCAACCTAAAAGGAAGGATTCTTCAAATCAAGGATCAAGCTTGCCTCCTTAATATACTGGGTTGATAGGGAACTGCAACTTAAGATATTGGCTATCAACAATGGGGCTATAAAGGTACAAAGTGGCTGGTTTACAAGTTTTCATGAGTGTGCTTAGTTTCAGAATGAGGGGGGTAAGGTAGAATCCCTACTAAACAGTTTTCCTCTTTTCCAGATAGGTTTAGTGAAAGGGGATGAGAGATAATAAAGATAGGATTTTATGATTCAATTATAATTGTTAATTGCAATGATCCCAACTATTAATGTACATACAGGATGTCTAACTAAAAGGGGGAGTAGTTAATCTTTCATTTCAGAACAGAGGACCCTGGGACTATCAAAAGGGAGGCGCATGAGGGAGCCTGGGATCCTAATCAGAAAAAAGGCGACAGCAGAGATGGTGGCAGAGCATCAGAGATAGAGCAGCTGAGGACTCTAGATCCATGGACTGAGAAAGGCTGTGTGCCTGAAGGCAAGAGGCTAGCTTGCAAAAGGTATCCTTTGTCAGAGGTCAACCAGAAGTAAAAAGAAAAGGAAAAAAAAAAAAAAAAAAGTATTCTCATACAATTTGATGAACTTGACCTACACCTATGGAAGCAGTAGCTCAAAAGAGGGAACAAGTACTTACAGCAAGAATCATTCCCACCCCCATCCATACACAGAGTAGACAGGGATGGGCAACTTGGACATTGGCTACCCAAAATGGGGGGCGGGGGTTACACGGCAAGAAGTGACTGGCTTACAAGCTTTCAAGAGGGGACCTAAATCCAGAGGGCCTGGAGGAAGGTAGACTCTCCAGCGAGTAGTATTCAATCTGACTAGGCGGGGCTGATGCAATGAAATGCAGACGGGTCTCTTGTGATACAATAGTGAATATCAGGACTGTTTGTGAGGGTTTGAAATGTAAAGGTAGAGGTTTTATAGCAAGGAGGGGAGGGATTAACTTTTCAGTCTAGGAGTGGAGGTCCCTAGGACCATCAAGGGAGAAGAGCAGAGAGCAGGACCCAACCCAGAGAAGCAGTGATGCCTGAAATGGAGCCAGAGATGATGACTTGGAGCGATGGAGCAGCTGGAGACTTTAGATCCAGACCCAGAGACGGAGAGCGACTGTGTGCTGAAGACCTGGGGGGTATGGGGCAAGGATTGCATGGAGGGCATTGTAATCATGGCAATGAGAGGCTATACGATAGAATGAATGTAAAACTAATGTTCTCCCATGTAAACTATCACATAATTCACAATAAAACATTTTAAAAAAAAAAGGTATCCTTTGGACATTTAAACAAATACACATTTTCTGTTTTGTATATGTACATCAAAAAAACAAGGGGTGAGCAGGAAACAGAGGTAAATACTGTTAACTGATAGTACATGTAGGGGATTGCAATCATTGCAATGAAACAAAATATGATTTGTTGAATGTAAAACTGGTAATTTGCCTTGTAAACTTCCACTCATTTCACAATAAAACTTTTTTTTTTAATTCATTTTTTAAGGGAAATGGTAAATTGACTTCAAAGTACACCTTTTTTATAATCACCTCTAAATGTAGCAATTAAACAATTACAAAATAATGCTAGTATTTCAGATTTCACTTAACTCATGAAAAAATTATTTTCAAATAAATGTCCCCAAAAGGATAGCAATACTAACACCATTTTCCATCTCTCTCGTGACATCCACCAGGGCCATTTGTTTTCTCAGGAAATACATATTTCACTATCCATTACTAAATTAAGTACTACTTGTTCTTACTCTGAAATTTTATTTCTACCTGTTTTATCCTTTAGATTTACTTGGAAAACCAGAGTTCTTAACTTCCAAAAAAATACTTCTAACATGTTAAGTGACACAAAATTGGATCCAACTCATAGTGACCATGTGTTGGGATTCCAAGTAGCAACTGGTTGGTTTGAACTGCAGACTGTGAAGTTAGCAGTCCAGTGCTTATCCTACAACACTACACTAGGTCTTTAAACATAGACAGATAAAAACTAAACAAAAATCAGAATAGAAACAATGATTGTGGAAGATTATTCCTAAAACTGTGGGAGAACAATTTTTTTTTTTTTTCCTTTGCAAGTAATTTTGTGTAAGATAGTGTCTATAGGACAAATAGAATCCATTAATATTGTTCTGTTGTTGTTATGGGCTGTGGAGTTGGTTCTGACTCATAGCAACCCGGTACAGGGTTTCCAAGGCTGTAAATCTTTACGGGAGCAGAAAGCCTCATCTTTCTCCCATGAAACAGCTGGTAGTTTCGAACTGCTGACCATGAGGTTCACAGCCTGATTTGTAACCACTACGCTACCAGAGCTCCTAGTGTACAAAAATTACTAACAATTATTTAATTTCACATCAGACTCATACTCATTTATCTTCAGAACCTAAAAGTGATTATCTACTATCTATCACCTTCTTACCAATGAGGAAGTTCAAGAAGATTAACTAACTCCCCAGAATTACACTAGTGGCAACCAGTCAAGGCCACCGTCAGATCCCCACCGTACCCTAAACCGACAGGATTTCATAAGCCCCATTATTCTCCCTGTTACTGGCCACAAACTTACTCAAAGACCTTCCAGAATCACACCAAGAGAAAAGTGCATGCTTTTCACATTCTCTAGACTAAGAGTTTTAGCCCACAGAATTCTCACTAATCCTAGCATTCAAGGAGCATAAACTCCAGGCTCCTCGAAAGGAAAGAAAACTCCATTTCATATATACTGGGCATTCTAGGTTCAGAATTAAATACGAGTAAAAACTTAATTTTTTTGTCTTTTCAAAATTAAATCCCTGTAATCTACTTGAAAAAATGTTGGACTTGCTCATGATATTCAATATTATCTCTATGTTCCAGACAGAAAAAGTGCGCTAGAAATTATTTTCCCGCCAAACTTATGTGTTCAGAGGACCAGACACCCACTAGGGCTGCGTAGGGGGTGGGGGTGGGGGTAACTAAATACATCCAGCACTAAATGATCATTCCCGAAGTCTACATCTATGAATGAAACTACTCAACACAAAAATATGAATCAGCAACTTGGTTTCAAAATCCCACACTTTAGTATCTGTGCTGTCCAATATAGCAAATGTAAGAGACAAATAGCTATTTATATTTTTTAATTTTAAGCTTGAATAAAATTTAAAAGATTCCCAGTCACTCTACCCACATCAAAGGCTCAATGGACACGTGTGGCGGGTGGCTACTGTTCTGGACAGCAAAGTTACAGAACATGTCCATCAGTGCACTAAGTTCTGTGGGACAGAGCAATAATCACAACAGTGGCAAAGTCGTCCAAGAACGCCTGGGCCTCTCCCGCGGTTACTTAGCGTCAGCCGACCCGGCAGCGGTGCTCCTGGACTGCATGTTGCTCCCGAAGCGCTGCATAATCCTGGCACTCCGCACAGACGGGAGGGAGGCTCACGCGCAGAGGGAACCCTTCACAAGCAGGCGTTAGCGAGCCGCGCGGGTGGCGCCGAGAGTGCTCACAGCGATGACTCAAGTGGGAAGCCCCGAAGACGGCGCGTTTCTTCGGGCGATCCTGGCGGGAAGGGCCCAAGTGCGCCGGGGCCGGTCAGTCAGAACAGCTGGCCTCCGACCTCTCGGCCAGCTGAGGCGGCGGCGGGAGGAAGAAGGGCAGAGAGACACCGGACGTCCGCTTGCTTCGGTGACTATCTCCTGTCACCCCTCCACACGATCCTGGACTCTGAGCAGGCGGCGGGGCGGGCGGGGAAGGAAGGGGTCGTGTACCAGCGGCGGGGACGCCGGAGCCTCGCGGACGGCGGCGAGGGCGGAGTCCCGGCCAAGCCGGGGAGGCCAGCGGAAAGGTCTCCCCTCCGCCCGTCGGCCCGTCGCGGTAAACAAGGCCGCGACGCACACTACGCACTTACCGGGAGCCGCGACCCCGCGGCCGCTGATCCCGGGCAGGCCACGCAGGGTCGAGCAGAACCAGAGGGATCGGGTTGAGGCAAGGCGGTGGCGGAGGGAACGGGCCGACGCCGGTCGGTGCCCGCGTTGCTTCCTCCGGAGGAGCCGTCCCCAGAGCCCCGGAAGTGTTTGGCGTGGATGCGTCACTTCCGGCTCGAGGTCGGTGTGCGGTCGACCCGAGTTGCCACTGGTACGTCAGTAAGACTGTCTCCTTGCTGCTCCGTGCTTTGGATTGTGGCCCGACGCTGGTACTCTCGGCGCTGATGGCTACTAGAGTCAGCGGAGGATTCGGTGTAGTAGTGGTCAGCATTACCTCACGCATCCGCCTACGACGCCATCTGGGATATTTTTAACCATCGCGCTTCTGATTTCCTCATTCTAACTGTTGTACTCCGATGTCAGGCAAGGAGATCACATCCTGGAGTAGGTAGGGTAGAAACGTTGTTTTTAGCCGTTGTCTAGTCGGAGGGGAGCTAAGCCTTCGGATAAGCGTGACAGAGCTAGGAATCTTGGTCTCGTCTCCGACGCGGTCTCTGGCTTCTGCCTCGGCCTTCTTTGCTGCCCACACCCCTATCTTCTGTCTCTGTCTCACCGACTGCATTTTAACTCACTTAATGCACAGTTTCTCCTAGATTTCTAGTCTTTCTCACAATATAGGAGATTCCACTGTGACTTCCAAAACTTTCTAAGACCTGTTGCCAGTGTTATGGATAAATGGAGCCACAGAGCCATACCCAGATTGCTGCTGTCAGACAGTGAAAACATCAGTGCGAATCTAGTGATACCAGAGAGCTTCCCCGCTGTGTATAGCTGTAGATAGCAACCCAAACCATTTACACCCATACGGGAATTGTATATGTGCTGGCAGTTAAGCTATTTATGTACCCTGAACTCTCTTACATAGTTTTTGCAAGAAATATGATTTTCAGCTTCCAGTTTAATTCTGAGCAAGTACCTAAGTCAGATGCAACGAACTACAAAAGAAGTCCAAAATTAATTGTGAATTTTGTATATTAGCAACATGAAAACCTATCTACTATAATTTGGTATACTTTTTTACTGTTTTGACAAAACATATCCATTTAAATTCTTGAGGATAGTTCTACTAAAGAGCCTAATAAATATTTCTGCAAATTAAGTCTGAAATAGAAGCTCTCACTTTGGGTTACTGGGAATAAATCATCACTGGACTTCTGATGTGGCACTGAACTGGGAACCACAAGGTCGGTAGTTCAAACCCTTCAGCTGCTCCTTGGAAACCCTATACAGGGTTGCTGTGAGTAGAAATGGCACTTAACAACAACAAAAGTGCACAGAAGCAGGATGGCCAGATTCGTCTGTCCTACTTCAGACTTGACTGTCAGGAGAAACATTATGTTTGGTAAAGTGGCGGATCAGCAAAAAAGAGGAAGACCCCCCCCCCAGCAAAATGGGCTGGCACAGTGGCAGCAACAGTGGACTCATAAGTAGCAACAGTTGTGAGGATGGCGCAAGACCCAATAGTGTTCTGTCAGTGGATAGGGTGACTATGAATTGAACCTACTAACAACAATGAATAGAAAGAAAACAGCCTTTCTATAGAATTCTTGCATTTGCAGACTAGGGAATAAGGGCACTCACATATAAAAGTGCATCCATGCCTATATTGTGTACTGGAATCCTTAGGCTTTGCATCATCTTTATTTATTCTCTCATTTGACTGTTGTTAAGTGCCATTGCCATTTCTAACTCAAAGATCCTCTACAGGCTTCTGAGGAGTAGAATATAAATATAAAACTGATGATCTGCTCTGTAAACCTTCACTCTGTTCACAATATAAAATTTAAAAAGACCTGGATATCCAGCAAGATGGCAGACTAGGCAGACACATTACACATACCCTCTACAACAAAGCTGTTGTTTGTTGTTTAGTGCCATCAAATCATTTCCAACTCAGAGTGACCCTGAATAGGGTTTCTGAGGAGCAGCTGGTGAGTTTGAGCTGCCAACCTTGCAGTTCAATGCTTATCCTATAGCACCACACTAGGACTCCAAAGATATTTAGGTTCAGAAAGAAAACTGATCTCCCCCTTCCCAGTATGGTGCTATGGGGTTAATGTGCTGGACTGCAAAGTTGTTTGAACCCCAAGGTTGGTGGTTCAATCTCACCAGCTGCCCCTATGGATTAATATGGGTCGGAACAGAGTTGATGGCACTTAACAACAACATCCTTCCATGGGACTCCTGGTATGGCACTGGACTTCTAACCACAAGGTCGGCAGTTCAAACCCACCAGCTACTCCTTGGTAACCCTATACAGAGTCACTATGAGTCAGAGTTGACGCGACAATAACAAAATACCTTCCAATGATACAGGAGACCAATTTAACAGACACAGAGGACAATCCTGGAACGCTGAGCTTCAAAGGAAAGGTTAGAGAAGTAGATTGAATACCTATTGGCAGGGGACACTTAGAAGGGGAGGTGAAAGAAGGAGATTGACTGAACAGAATGCTGGCCAGACACAGCTCAGTCATTTGAAGTTTTTAAAAACAGCTCTGGAGAGACAGATGGCAAAATGACGGCACAGATTCACACAGGCGATGGAAAAGGTGCAAATTCTTCTTGCTCTCTACACTCCTCTGGATAATAGAGGTACGGATGGTCTCTACCCTCATCTACTGTCTGAATTGCCTGTATCAACCCAGTACATTGAGAAAACAAGCTTGATCCTTGATACAAAGAATCCTTCCATTTCGGTTGGAATTATGGGTTTTTCTCTCATAATATTTGTTTGGTTGTAGTACATCCTTGTATATTTCTTCCTGAGAGGCCCATGGGTAGCAAACCTGAATTTTTCATTGTATGATTGACGCTCTTGTTCTTGTTTACTCTCACTTTAATCCTAGTTTGGCTATAAGTAGGATTCTAGTTTCAAATTATTTAACCTCAGATCTTGTTACATTCTATTGTTTTTACAAGTGAGAAGTCTGATGTGTTCTGATTTTTGTTCCTTTGCTTGATAGCTTATTTTTTCCTCTCTGAAAGCTTTTAAGATTCTCTTCTGGAAATGTGCCTTCAGTTCTGAAAAAGTTCCAGATGTACCTGCTGCTATGAATTGAATTTTGTACCCCAAAAATATGTATTTTAAATCCTAACCTCTATGCCTATGGCTATGATCTCATTTGAGAATGGGTTTTATTAAAACACCATATCAATGTAGCAGATGTTTCAGGTCAATCATAAAAAGAGCACAATAGGCGAAGCTAATGAAAGGAAATACAGATGAGTAACTCGTGAGACTGTAGTGAATAATGCTTATCAGGACGGATTATAAGGGTTGGAAATGCAAAGGTAGACGTTTTGTAACAAGGAAGGGAGTGATTAATTCTCCAGTCTAGGAGCGGAGGTCTCTGGGACCATCAACGGAGAAGAGCCA
>NW_006408764.1:3398475-3400482 GCF_000296735.1 Chrysochloris asiatica
ACTCGATGGCACCTGACAACAACAACAACATTAAGCTGATGGACTTGAGTCTTTTACTCTGAGATATTTTATTTCTTTATTTAATTCTCTCCTTTCTATTCTTTCCTACCAGAACTCTGTTTAGACAAGTGTTAGAATGTCTGAATCCAGCTATCTACTGTGCACAATTTCCCCCTTATTTTTTGGTTTGTTTTTTTCATAATACCTTCTTACCTGGTTGGTCATTTAGCTTTCTAATTTGTTTCCCAGCAGTGTCCATTCTATAATTCAGCTAATCTATGTATTATTTTTAGAATTTAGAATTTCTAGTATTTTCTTTTTCCTGGGCTCAATTTGTTATTAGGTGTATTAAGTTTGAGATACCTGTGGGAAGCTGGAGAGGTAGGGTAAGATTCCATAAAAGAGACTTATATTGGTGAGATTTCAGCTCAGACATGAATTGAAAGTCAGGAAGAAAGTGCTGAATTAGGGACATTGGGAAAACTACTTCCTCTCATTCATGATTTATTCTCAATATCTAGGAACAGGTCGTCTTATCTGAGCTCTAAGATGGCTTCCAGGAGTCTTGGTTCTCATGAAATTGAAAGTAAACACATGCATATGTACATTTTTCTGGAGAGTGGCAGAGGATTATCCACCCCCAAAATAGCTAAGAACCACTAACTGAACAATGTCTAGCACGTGGAAGCCATTCAGTATACATCTCCTGTATCAATATATTATGGAGTGAGGAGAGGAAGAATATTCTGTGGTGAAGGTGAAATTATGTGTAAAGGCCTGAAGGTGAGGGATTAAGTAACTGGTCTGTGTGGTAAACTGGAAGAAACCCAGTTGGCGCAGTGTTGAATAGACAATTTAGGGGAAAACAAGGTTAAAGAGGTAATTTAGCAATTGGTGTCATACACAATGGCAGACTAGGAAGCTCTAGGGACTAGTCCTTCTATTAAAGCAACTATGAACTTCAAAGAGCAATAGAAATCAGTTATTTCAGACTTCTAAACCTGACGAGGCACTTACAACAACCAGGGATTAAGGGAGGGGCTTCTGATCTTTTTATAAAAGGGCATTATAGTGTGTGAATCAATTTTCATACCATGTTCCTCAGCACTGCCATAGCTGTGAATGGTGGGCCTATATTCTTAGAGCAACTGAGTGGTGCTAGGGTAGGCAAATTTATGTTGTCCTCCAAAAATTTTGAAGTTATGAATTTTGATTGGTCTGGCAGTATTCTGGAGCCAACACAGACACTTGCACTGCTTTCGACTGTCTGGGCTACATTCAGCAGCTTATCCCAAAAGCATCTATCAGGGATTTTAAAGAGATAGTACAACTTTTTTTTTTTTTGAGCAAGATATTTGAGGAATATTTTTGTCACATCACTGGCTGACCACAAAGATAATGAAACAGAAGCTTCACTAACCACACAGGACAAGGAACAAACTTTTCTCTTTATTTTTCTTACTGTTTATTGTGATTTAAGGGAACATCAACAAAGCCAGTTGGTTTTCCATTCATCAATTCATAGACACTTTGTTTCTTGACATTGATTGTAATTCCCACAATCTAACCACACTCTTTCCACCTCTGCCTTGCATTTACCGATTCTATTTGTCCTTCTTTCCCATCCATCCCTGCCTTTTGAGCTTTATCCATGAGCAAATGCTGCCCTTTGGGTCTCACCTTGTTGATAGTTCTAAGGAATGCATACTTCACTGGTGTTATTGTTGACCTTGAAGGCCTTTCTATTGTTTGGCTGTAAGTTGAACCATGATTATGAATTTAGTGACCCAGGTTTTGAGTGACTACGGGCTATAGTCTCCAGGGTTCCACCAGTCTCTGTCAGACCAGGAAGCCAGGTTTTGTTTTGTTTTTTAACTTTTTATTGTGAATTGAGTGAAGGTTAACAGACAAGATCATCAGATTTATGGCCAAAAAATTACACACTGTGTTTCATCTCAATTATTACAATCCCCTCCCTGGAACAATAATTATCCTACTTCCTCCCTG
>NW_006408764.1:3405155-3414792 GCF_000296735.1 Chrysochloris asiatica
CATGTGTAGTAGAATCCTCCATGGGTGGGGGTGGGGTGTTCATGCACTCAGGCATCCCCTTTAGTCACCAGAATGGAGGTGTGCAGACAGCGAGAGACCAATGAACAGATACCAAAAAAAAAAGAATGTCCATGGTTCTGTCAGGCATTCGTGGCTGTTCTGATCCTTCCCCAGCTTGGTCTCTCCCAAGATGGCGGCTCCGGGAGCAGCTGAGCGTCTTGAATTAGAAAGCATTGGATTTCTTGATTCTGCTACAAATTCCCCTAGCTGTAAGCCTTCCAAGCTTCTAAATATTCCTTTATATGTGGTTCAGAGTTCTAGCACCATCCCCTGATCCTGCTTAGTTCAGTATTCTGTGTTGTTGCTGAAGGAGCTCCTCACTGCACATCTACCCGATCCACCATCTTGGAAGAAGACCAAGCTTTTAGGACCCCAGATACTATTCACCAAACTATGATGTTCAACATAAACCTTATGAACTATACAAAACCCAATACCATCAAGTCAATTCTAACTCATAGAAATCTTATAAGACAGAACAGAACTGCTCCATAAGGTTTCTGAGACTGGAAATCTTTATGGGAGCAGGCAGACTCATGTTTCTCTTGCATGAACTATACAAGAAGGCTTCAAAAAGTTTGTAGAAAATGCAATTAAAGATAATGGAAGTTTTCCACAAAAATTTTTTAAGCCCATTCCTATTATGCCACATGACTGAGTTGTCCCATGAGACTATGAACCCCCAGGTGTTTGATTTTGCCTAAGAAATATCTGCAACTTTGAGCCAATAACCTTTGAGCCAGAAAATAACATCAGGCAAAGTAGCAAGCACAGATCTGGGAATACAGATGTCGTGCTACATGAAAATTGCAAGGTATCAAGGAACAAAAGCTGAGAAAAAACAACCACCTTTCCCAGGCTGAAAGAGACAAAGTCTTCTCCTAAAGCCAGTGCCCTGAATTTGGACTTATAGCCTCCTAAACTGTGAGAAAATATAATTGTTTGTTACAGCCACATATTTAAGGTATTGGTGTTATAGCAGCACTGGATTACTAAGACACATACATAAAGACCAATGGAACAGAAATGAGAGTTCAGATATAAGCCCATACATCTGTGGTCAATTTGTGACCACTGAAAGGTAAAAATATAGTCTGATGAGTTACATGGTGCTGGGAAAACTAGATCTTCACATGCAAAGAATGAAGTTGGACATATACCTTACATCACATACTAAAATCAACTCAAAATGGACCAAGAGCGAAATATAAAGAACAAAAGCCATAAAACTCTTAGAAGAAAAAATTCTTCTAAGTAAAATTTGGGACCTAATGGTAGTGTAGTGGTTGTGAATCAGGTTGCTTACCTCAAGGTCCGCAGTTCGGAACTACCAGCTGTTCCGCAGGAGAAAGATGAAGCTTTCTGCTCCTGTAAAGATTTGCAGCCTCAGAAACCCTGTACCAAATCCAAGGTACTTAACAACAACAACAATATTTGATAATGGATTCTTAGATATGACATCAAGAGCACAAGCAACAAAAATCAGAAGAAATGGACTTCATCAAAATTAAAAACTTTTGTGCATTAAAGGATTTTATCAAGAAAGTGAAGAGATAGCTGACAAAATAGAAAATATTTGCAAATCATCTGATATGGTATTAATATCCAAAATATACAAAGAACTCATACAACTCAATAACAACAAAAACCCTCAATTTTTAAAATACTCAAAGGACTTGAATAGACATTTAATTAAAGAAGACATATGAATGGACAATATGCACATGAAAAGATACTCAACATCATTAGTCTTTGTTTTTGTTGTTAAGGGCCATGGAGTGGATTCGTACTCATGGCAACCCTGAATAGGATTTCCGAGGAGTAGCTGGTGGGTTTGCTAACTTTGTGGTTAATAGTCCAGTGCTTATTTTATAGTACCACACCAGGACTCTGGTTGGAATAAAAATGTTGGTCATTATTTTAATTTTTATTAATGTTTTATTATAAATCAAGTGAAGGTTTAAAGACAAGATCATCAATTTTACTTTAAACAAATCATATACTTTGTTTCATCTCAGTGATTGCAATCTTCTCCATGCAGTAACAGTTATCCCACTTCCTCCCTGTGGTTCCTATTGACATCCCACCCACTTTCCCATCCCTTAGGACATTCCCATGTCTTTAGGTAAATGTTGCGCTTTTGATTTTGAATGATTGACCATTCCATGGTGAGCACATCTTGTTAGTGTTGTTGTTCCCCCCCATATACCTATCTACTGCTTGGCTGAAAACTGGGCCATGAGGGTGAGTTCCTTTCCAGACCTGAAGGGTGGTCGATGGCCATAGTCTCAGGTTCCTCAAGCCTCTATCTGACCAGTAAGAAGACTGGCATTCTTTTTTTAAAAAAATAATTTTTAGTTTTTTGCCACATTTCCCTCCACTCTATCCAGGACCTTCTAATGTCATCCCTTTCATAGCAGTTGTTAGTGATAGCCAGACATCATCTAGTTTTTCTGGTCTCAAAGTAGTGTAGACTTATCTTCACAATTTCCTTTAGTCCACTGGACTAATTGATTCCAAGCATCTTCAATTATCATCTCTCTTCTTTCTTCAGCAGATGGAAGGACCAAAAGTTGCACTTCAGATGGGCAGCCATTATTTTTTAGGAGAATTTTGTTTCTTCAAAAAATTAAACATAAAACTACCATTGTTGTTAAGTGCCATTGAGTCTGTTCTGACTTATAGTTACCCTTTATAGAGTTTTTGAGAAGTGGCTGGTGAGTTTGATCCACTGATCTTGTAGTTCAAACCGACATTGCAGTCTAGTGTTTATCTTACAGTGCCATACCAGGACTCCTACCATATGACTCAACTAACTATTCTATCCCTAGATATATACCTATAAGACATGAAAGCAGGAATTCAAACAGATACTTGCTCACCAATGTTCATTGCTGCACTGTTGACAATAGTCAACAGGTGGAAACAACCAAAGTACCTATCAACCTAATAATGATAAACAAAATGTGTCATTTTCATATAATGGAACATTGTTATTGTTAGTTGCCTGCAAGTTGATTCCAATTCATGGAGTACAGAGTAGAGCTGCTCTTAGGGTTTTTGAGGCTGTAGCCTTACAGGCTGCTAACCACAAGATTGATGATTCAAATCTACCAGCTGCTCTTCAGAAACCCTATACAGGGTCACTATGAGTTGGAACCAACAACAACAACAACCTTTCAGAAGTAGATTGGCCAGTCTTTGGAGGCACTTCCTGGTGGGTTTGAATGGCCAACCTTTTAGTTAGTAGTAGAGTGCTGAACTGTACCACCCAGCTGCCTAGTAAGATTATTTAGCCATAGACTAATGAAGTTCTGATACAACCTACAACTTGGATGTACCTTGAAAACGTTATGCTAGGTGATATAAGCCAAACATCAAAAGACAAACATTATACGATTCCATTTATATGAGGTATCTAGAATAGGCAATTCATAGAAAGTAGAATAGTGGTAGTAAGCTCTGGTAGCATAGTGGTTATGAATTGGGCTGCGAACCACAAGGTCAGCAGTTCAAAACTACCAGCTGTTCTGCAGGAGAGAAAGATGTGGCTTTCTGCTCCTGTAAAGATTTACAGCCTTAGAAACCCTGTATGGGGTTGCTTTGAGTCAGAACCGACTCCATAGCACATAACAACAACAGGTCAACAGATGTAGAAGGGCATGGGGAGTTACTGTTTCAGAGGTTTAAGAATTTCTGTTTTGGATGGTGACAAAATTTTGGAAATAGTGATAATGGTTACACAACATCATGAGTGTACTTCATTAGAAATGGTTAAAATGGTCAATTTTATGTTATATATATTTTACCACCAAAAAACAGAAAACTACCATGAGATTACAAGAGAGCCTGGATTACAAGAGAGCCTGCCCCTGACCCAAGGAGTTTTTTCATCCAGAGAATTTTGTTAGGTGTTGCTGAATCAGTTCTGCACAACAGAATGAACACTGCCAAGTCCTGTACCATCCTCAAAATTGTTATGTTTGAGTTCATTGTTGCTGCCACAGTATCAAGCCATCTCTTAATTATTTAGTGCTGTGTCTTAGGCCGGGTTTTCTAAAGAAGCAAAACCAATGAAACATATATGTTATTGTTAAGTGCTGTCTAGTTGGTTCCAACTCATAGCAACCCAGTATAGGGTTTCCTAAAAGCGACTGGTAAGTTTGCTGACCTTGCAGTTCAAACTGACCTTGTGGTCCAGTGCATTATCCTGCAATGCCACACACAACAGGACTTCAATGTACATATATATATATATATATATATATATATATAGATAGAGAGAGAGAGAGAGAGAGAGAGAGAGAGAGAGAGGAACTCTGGTAGTGTAATGGTTACGAATTGGGCTGCAAACATCAGGGTTAGCAGTTCGAAACTACCAGCTGTTCCGTGGGAGAAAGATGAGGCTTTCTGCTCCCGTAGAGATTTACAGCCTTGGAAACCCTATACAGGGTCGCTATGAGTCAGAATCGACTCCACGGCACATAACAGCAACATATATATATGGAGAGAGCGAGTTGTTGTTGTTAAGTGCTGTTGAGTCGGTTCCGACCCACAGCAACCATGTATAGGATTTCCAAGAAGCAGCTGGTGAGCTTGAACCACCAACCTTGCAGTTAAAACAGCTTTGCATTCTGGCACATTAACCCACAGCTCTACACCAGGACTCCATATATGTATAGAAAGAGAGCAGTTTATTCTCAAGGGAATGGCTTACAGTTGCAGAGTCCAAGTCCTCAGTGGAAGAGACAGAGAGAGACCTTCATGCATATCCATTATATTGGGAGCAGGCCACAACCCCAAGGAAGCCTTCCTTTATTTGATTGGCTGCTCACAGCCACTCATCAGCGTTAACTATGCCTGCATTAGGTTTCCTCGCCACAGGAATAAACATCCCAACTGCCAAACTTCTGAAAATCCTGGTCTAGTCAAGTTGACACAAAACCCTAACCATTACTTGCTGCAATAACATAAATACAAAAAATGGAAGACTTTAACAAACAGAAATGAATTCTCTCACAGTTTAGGAGGCTAGAAGTACAAATTCAGAGTGCCAGCTCAAGGGGAAGGCTTTCTCTCTTTGTCTGTCAGCTCTGGGTAAAGGTCTCCTTTTAGCATCTGTAGGCCCAGAATTCCTTGGAGATTTCCTTATGTCTTGCAACAATCTTTTCTTGGATCTAGAAGCTTCACAGTGAAAAATCCAGGTTCAAAAGATTTACTCCACTTCTGGCTGTTCTTTGTTAGTGGTAGTAAGCCCCTCCTTTCCGTTCATTTCTCTCTCTCTCTCATTTTATCTCTTGTGAGATAAAAGGGGACTCCTGGTGTGGCATTACAGGATAAGCACTGGACTTCAAACCACAAGGTTGATGGTTCAAACCCACCAGCTGTTCCTTGGAAACCCTGTATGAGTCAGAATTGACTCAATGGCATTTAACAATAACAAAAAGATAAAAGGTGTTGAATGCCATGTTCTTGGGGAACTCCTTGACATCAGATCAGGTCTATGATAGGATTAAGGACATTAACCTTCACATCAGATCATATCATGGGGATCATCACATAATTGTCAAAATACTGAAAATCATGGACCAGTTAAGTTGACACATATCTTGGCAGGAACACAATTCAATCCTCTTTTTCATTGACCTTCCATTTTACTAAGCATGATGCCTGCCCTTCTCCAGGGACTATTCCCTGTTGACAACAAGTCCAAAGTACATGAGGTGAAGTCTTGCCATTCTCACTTCTAAGGAGCATTCTGGATGTACTTCTTCCAATACCAGATTTGTTTGTTCTTCTGGTAGTCAATGGTACATTCAAAATTCTTTGCCAACACCATAACTCAAATGAATCAATTTTTCTAAGGCATTCCTTTTTTATTGTCTAACATAGATGTCTAAGCATGTGAAAACATGCTTATGAAACGGTTGAAAATAGCATGACTTGGGTCAGGCATACCTTAATCCTCCAAGTGACATCTTTACTCTTTAACATTCTAGAGAGGTCTTTTACAACAGATTTGCTCAATGCAATACATTGTTTGATTTCTTGACAGCAGTTTTTATGAACATTGATTGTAGATCCAAGCAAAATGAAGGTTTTGACAAATTTAATCTTTGGTCCATTTACCATGATGTTATTTATTGGTCCAGTTGTAAAGATTTTAATTTTCTTTACATTGAGGTGCAATCCATACTGAAGGCTGTAATCTTTGCTCTTCAGCAGTTTTTCAAGTTCTCTTAACTTCTAGCATGAGAGGTTGTGTCATCTGCATATCACAGGTGTTTAATGAGTTCTTCAATCCTGTTGTCACATTCTTCAGTTTCTCTGACTGAATAAGTATGGTGAAATGATACAACTCTGACCCACATTTCTCCTAATTTTAAACATTTAATATCCCCTTGTTCTGTTTGAATGACTGCCTCTTGGTGTATGTACAGGTTCCTCATGACAGCAATTTAGTGTTCTGGAATTCCCATTCTTTCCAATGTTATCCATAGTTTGTTATGATTCACAGTAGAATACTTTTGCATAGTCAATAAAGCACAAATAAACATCTTTCTGGTATTCTCTGATTTCAACCAAGATCCATGTAAGGTCAGCACATATATCTCTAGTTCTATGTTCTCTTCTGAATCTGGCTTGAATTTCTGGAAGCTCCCTGTCAATGTGCTGTTGCAACTGTTCTGCAATTATCTTCAGGAAATATCTGTTAATTTGTCATACTGTGGTGGCTTGTGTGTTACCATGATGCTAAAAACTGTGTTGCTGGTATTTTAAATACCATCAGGCTCTCCCATGGTGGACAGGTTTCAGCAGTACTTCTAGACTAAGATAGACTAGAAGGAAAGAAAGGCAGACCACTTCTGAAGGTTGACCACTGAAAACAAATGGTCTTTCTGTCTCCTGACCTGATCAACCATATACACAGCTAGAAAACCTCTTTCAAATATACATCATTCCCAGGACTATCTTTAGCAAAATAATACTGGAAGTGACATAGATAAGGAGGCAGAAAGACCACTTGATTAGCAGACTACTTGTTATCAGATAGGGGCTTTATAGAACCTGGTGGGCTGGAGCAGAGACTGCATTTTAGGTCTGTCAAGGGTGTGCTCAGTTTATCAGCAGGACTGTTCTAAATATCAAACACTGTCTCCTCCTGAAACTTTTGACTCTACAGTCAGAGGCTTAAAAGCCATAAATGAAAGAAGCAGAGTCCTATCACCAAAGAAACTCCTCAGACTCCTCTCCATTAATTAACTCTGCATCCATTAATGAACAGAACTTGGCTAATGAGAGGTGTTCAGTAAACCTGTTGACTGGTCATTAACATAGCCCTGGCCTTTCATGATGATAATTCCCTAAGACCATGGAAACCAGGATAATATTCTCTGGGGTAGAAAATCAGGAAGAAACCTCAGGCCACCTGAGAAGCGGAACTTTCTCCTGACAGCTCTTACTTGTCTCAGTGTCCGAGCTTCTTCTAGCTAGCTGTACTGAAGTCCTTTGAGGACAGGAACCCACTTTATAACTCACTCAACAACAAACATTTTTTAAACATCATTTGTTAGGTGGGAGAAAGATGAGACTTTCTGCTCCCATAAAGATTTACAGCCTTAGAAACCCTATACAGGTCACTATGAGTTGGAATCAACTTCACAGCACATAATCATCACCACCATCATCAGACATTATGGGTCCTTAACAACTTGGGAGCTGTCTCCTCATTCATCCAACCTGAACACTTTTGCTTCTATCTTGGGGGTTCTTACCAATGGGTGTTTCTCAGAATCACCGATGGAGCTTTCAAGACTCTCTGTTCAAGGTCCAACTCCAGACATGCAGAGTCAGAACCCCGAGATTTGCATTTAGAAGACACTTGCTAGGTGATACCAAACACATTAAACACCAATGCCACCACCCCAGGGACCTTGTTCTAGCAACTGCACATTCTTTTCCCTTTGTTCCTGCAACCTCTCACTTATTTGGCATTTCTCTCAACTTCAGTCCTATCTTAAACAAACAGAGTTTAAAGCTTGCTTTAACTCTTTGCTCCTTTTCCTTTACTGCCAAGTTCCTTAAAACAGTAACTGATTCTCATTGCCTTTGCCTTCTTGTTAGCTATTCAGTTTTCAACCCACCACTGTCAGCATTTCTAACAAGCTTCTTCTAAATGTCACCAATGACTAACAGTTAAACTTAATGACTGTTGATTACCCAGTAAGCAAAGACAAGCCCAGGTTTACCTTGTGTTTACTTTGCTTGCTGGGTAATCCATTCTTATTAGGGATTGTAAATTTGAAAAGAGCTTTTATTCTGAAGGAAGGTGCTGTAGTGGGATGGGGAAGGAGACAGATGCCATTATTACTTAGAAACAGAATCTTTGATGAAGGGAAATATGAAACTGTTCACTACAGATTAGCAAGTAAGTACAAGTAAGCCATGTTTACCTTGATTATTGGATAATCTGCCCAGCTAATGAGCATCTAAAATTCCTAGCATGACCTTTATCATTTGGTCCTTTTCGGCCTCTGACTGGTGGTGGTGGTGGTGTGCTGTGGAGTCAATTTCAACTCACAGTGACCCTGGATAGGGTTTCCAAGGCTGTAAATCTTTACAGGAGCAGAAAGCCTCATCTTTCTCCTACAGAACAGCTGGTAGTTCAAACTGCTGACCTTGCAGTTAGCAGCCCAGGTCATAACCACTATGCTATCAGAGCTCCTTTTCCTCTGACTAGAAGGCACCATTCCCTCTGTTTTCATCCAAAGCTCTTAATTGCATCTTTGGTTTTGGGGGGCTCCTCCTTCTCTGCTGGTGCTTCCTCCCCTACTATAATCTTCCATGAATTGCATATGCATCTTAGGCCTTCCAGGCCTCTATCTATATCTCTAACCTCTCTCCTGGTTTCCTGGCTATACACAGGACACTAAGCAGGCACCCCAGATGTACCATGGGCACTGCAAGAACAGAATGTCTGAAACCAAGAACTGCTGCAGGTTTTCTGGTAATGTCTCCAGTCACTCACTGTCTCCTTTTCTGCTCTTCCATCACCCCTGCCAGAGATCATGGATTCACTGTTTCTTAGCAAGGCTGCTGCAAATCTTTCTCTCTTTTTTTTTTTCAAGTTTTTTTTTATTGTAGATTGAGTGAAAGTTACAGGGCATATCACCAGTTTTACATTCAACAAATCATACACCTTGTTTCATTACAATCATTATACTTCCCTCCATGTACCATCAGTTAACAGTATTTCTCTCTATCCACTTTAACTTTTTAAAAAACACACAAACAAAAAACCCCACTCAGGCATATATAATAATTTACATTCCCAAAGGGCACAGTGTGCAAGTCTGCTCCTGGCCACCAGCTCTTAGTCTTTCTCTTCTTAGTCCATGAATCTAGAGTCCTCAGCCACTCCACCTTTCCATGCCCCCATCTCTGCCTCCCATCTCTGGTACTGCTACTTCTTTGGATAAGGTCCCGCATTCTGCTTGTGAGTTTCTCTCTTGATGGTCCCAGAGTCCTCCGTTTCTGGACTGTAAGATTAGCCACTCCCTTTTTTTTGTTACAAAAC
>NW_006408764.1:3416377-3420623 GCF_000296735.1 Chrysochloris asiatica
TCATGTTATACAACATGAATCTTAGGCTTTCTTCAGATTTTTTTTTTTATCCTTTTTTGTGTTTTTCTTCTATCTTAGTAGTATTGAGAGATTTATCTTCTAGCTCACTAGTTCTGGCTTCTATGTCTTCAATTCTACTCCTTTGGTCTTTCAGTGTATTGTCCATTTCTAATATTATATTATTAATCGTTTGGACCTCTTCCTGTAGGTTTTGAATTGTTTCCAGTGCTGTATTTATCTTATTTAATTGTTCCTGTAGCGCTTTCCTGACTTCTTCCTTATTTTTCTCAACTCCATTGTATAGTGTTTTGATACGTTTTATAATAATTTTTCTGAATTCTTTCTCTGACATTTCCAAAGCCTGCCCATCTTCCAATATGGAGTGTAGGTCTACTTTCAGCTCATTTGCCTCAGTCACTTTATCTCGTTTCTGGACATGTGCAGATATGGTTATCTGCTTCTGGTTTTGGGCATATTCAGGGGTTATCTATGGCCTTAATACTTAGATGAGTATGTATTTTGGTATTTTTTATGCTTTCTGATTGCCTCGAGGTAGATGTGATCAGGAAATGGGTTTCCTTTTTCATTCTTCTTCTTAATAAATTTCAAGATGCACTGCTGGTTGTTGTGACATAACTTAGGATTTAATTTTCAGCCAATTTCCTTTTTGTCTGTTTGTCCCACTCCACAATCCCCGTTCAGGCCTTTTTTCTAATTATAAACAGTTCAGGGCCAGCTATGTCCCTTTGCTTTTAATTGGAAACTGTCTCTTTAAATTTCGAAGAGATCTGTGCGCATGCGTAGTAGAATCCCCCGAGGGTGGGGCTGGGGTGTCCACTAGCTCAGGCACCCCTATAGTCACCACAATGGAGGTACGAGGTACGCAGACAGCAAGGGACCAATGAACATATACCAAAAGAAAAGAATGTCCACACCTCTATCTCCGCGGCTCTGTCAAGCGTCTGTGGCTGCTCTGATCCTTCCCCTGCTTGGCCCCACACAAGATGGCGGCTCCTGGAGCAGCTGAGCATCTGGAACCAGGAAGCAATGGATTTCTTGCTTCTGCCACAAACTCCCCCAGCTGTAAGCCTTCTAACCTTCTAAATATTCCTTTATATGTGGTTCAGAGTTCTGGGACCATCCCCTGAGCCGGCTTGGTTCTGTATTTTGTATTGTTGCTGGTGGAGTTCCTCACTGCACTTCCACCAGATCCACCATCTTGTTTGTTCTTCCTGCTGCAATTCTCTCTTAACTGGTTTTAGGGTTTCTACATTTCCCCCCCCCCCATTCTGTAAGGTCTCTCACCCCCAATCCCATATTAATGGATAGGATTTACTCTAGTCTCACCCCTACAAAATTTCATCCATTCAGAGACTACCCGAAACCCACTGCTATCACAGTGATTCTAACTCACAGTGGCCCTATAAGACACAGTACAACTGCCCCATAAGGTTTCCAAGGCGTAAATGTGCACAGAAACAGAATGTCACATCTTTCTCCCTTGGAGCAGCTGGTAGGTTCAAACCACAGAACTTTTTGTTAGCAGCTGAGCGTTGTAAGCACCAAGGCTCCTCCATCCAGAGGTTTCCAGAAACAAATGTTTGTGTCACCATAATGCTTAAAATTCTCCCACAGTTCCCCATCACCTCCTAGAAAAAGCCAATCATACAGAATAGACAGGATTTGGGGCCTTGCCCAAAGAGCCTTCCTAAGTGGTACAAATGGTTTGTGCTCGACTACTAACTGAAAGATTGGTGGTTCAAACCCAACTAGCAGTGCTACAGAAGAAAAGCCTGGTGATTTGCTCTCATAGAGATTAAAGTTAAGTAAATTATATGGAGCTCAGTCCTACTCAGTAACACATGGGATCACCATGAGTTGGAATTGACTCCATGCAACAAGTTTGGCCCTTGCCTTAGCCTTCTTGCATGCCACTCCTCTTACGAGCCTTTTAGATAAGCCTGATCCAGTCACTGTGATCCCAATCCTGATACCTGTTATCCATTTTTCTACTCCAGAATAAATGTGGCACTGTAGGATAAAGCACTGAACCACAAGGTCAGTTTGAACCACAAGGTTGGTGGTTCAAACTCACCAGCCACTCCTTGGAAACCTTATACAGGGTTGCTTTGAGTCAGAACTGACTCTATGACACTTAACAACAATAACAGGATGAGCACTGGACTGCTAACTACAAGGTTGGTGGTTCAAGTCCACCAGCCATGAGCCTTGGAAATCCTATACAGACAGGATCACTATGAATCAGAACCAGCTCAAAGGCACTTACAACAACAACCCTAGCATACGTGGTTCATCTTTCCCTCTCTGGGCCTCCTTGTAGCCTGGGAGTGCCTGTAGAAGAGATTGTTATTAGGTCAGCTTGGCAAGGGGTCCCTGTTACAGAGTTGTTATCGCTAAGTGCCTTAGAGTTGTTTCTGACTCATATAGGGTTTCTGAGACCTTTAAATTTTTGCAGGAGTAGAAAACCTCCCATGGAGGGGCTGGCAGGCTCAAACTGTGGACCTGGTGGTTCACAGTCTAGTGCTTTATGGAGTTACTGCACTCCCCTGCTGCAGAGTAGGGTGTGTTTATTCCCAACTTTTTATTTTGAGACAATTTCAAGCATACAAAAATGATGAGAGAATAATACAGTGAATACCTGAGTACTGTCCACAGTCTTTGTTTGTTATATAAGACTGTGCTTTATAATATGCTCTTCAAAGATTTAAGTAAAAAATAAAAGAATGAGATCTATTATAAAACAGATATCAACTATAACTCAATTTTTCTCATTTCCACTCTAATTCCTTAAAAGAGTTGTCTATATTCTTTCTAGCTTTACTCTGCCTGTTCTTTCTTGAATCTGACAGAGTCTGGCTTTTACCCCAACACTATACAGGAACTGTTCTTATCAACTCACCAAAAAGTCCCTTGTTGCTATATCTAATGTTCGTATCTCTGTAATCATCTTACCTATCAGTCAAACTGGATGCTAGTGGACACCACACTCTTTGGGCCCAAGGAGCTCTGGTGTTGCTCTAGGATAAGCACTGGACTGCCAACCACAAGGCTGTCATTTCAAACCCACTAGCTGTTCAGCAGATGAAGCTTTCTGCTCCTATAAAAATTTACAGAACTGACTTGATGACACTTAATAACAATAATACAATAGGCACTGGACTGCTAACCAAGCCACAAACCTTGGAAACCCTGTACAGGGTCAAGATCACTATGAGTTGGAATCTACTTGACTGCAGTAGGTAGGCAACTACTTCCCTGGTCACTTCTCAACTTTCTTCCCCCCTCTTGTTCCTTGTGATCTCCTATCACTAGATAGCCACAGAATTCTCTCTGAAAGCTCTTTTATATTTGCCATTTGATCCCTTGGTGGCATAATTTGTCTGAGTTAGGTGTTATGGAGTCAACTCATAGTGGTCCTGTGCACAACAGAATGAAACACTGCTCAGTCCTGTGCCACCTATGCCAGATTTCATCTCAACCCTGGGGCTTTCCACTAAAAACCATATTTATACGTGTACCTATCTAATAGGCATCTCAAACTTAGTATGTCCTATCTACAGGGACACTACTGCCACCACCATGACCACACCTACCTCAAGGAGCTCTGGTAGCGTAGTGGGTTATGAGTTGGGCTGCTAACTGCACAATCAGCAGTTGGAAACTACCAGCCATTCTGTGGGAGAAAGATTAGGCTCTCTGCTCCTGTAAAGATTTATAGCCTTGGAAACCCTTTACAGGGTCACTGTGAGTCAAAACTGACTCCACAGCATATCTACTATCACCATACCCACCTCAGTTAAAGGTGAGTCTACTCCAGTTGACGCTGTGTCACTATGAGTCGGAACCAACTTGGTGGCATTAACAACAAAAGTCCAACTGCTAGGCTAAATCATAAATCATCTTTATTTACTCTTACACAAACTTTACATTACCAAATTCTTTGGGCCTTCAGAATAAATCCAGAATTTGATCACTTCTCCCCATATATTCTACTACATCCAAGTGCAAGCTGCATGTCTTTCAGCCTCCTCAAGACTCCTTGCTTACTCTTTGTCCCCTCTAGTCTAATTTTGACTCCTGATGTGGCTCTGTGGGTTAATGCGCAAGGTCAGTTTGGATCGCAAGGCCAGCGGTTTAGCTCACTGGCCACTCCTTGGAAATCCTATACAGGGTCGCTATGGGTCGGAACCGACTCGACGGCATTCAGCAACAAAACAGTCTTTTT
>NW_006408764.1:3421208-3442287 GCF_000296735.1 Chrysochloris asiatica
CCCATTTTGGGTAGCCAATGTCCAAGTTGCCCATCCCTGTCTACTCTGTGTGTGGAGGGGGTGGGAGTGATCTTCGCTGTAAGAATTTGTTCCCTCTTTTGACCTACTGCTTCCATAGGTGTAGGTCAAGTTCATCAAATTGTTACCAGATTACTTTTTTTTTCCTCTTCTTTCTTCTTCTAGTTGATCTCTGATCATCCAGTCATAGAAGCCAGGTCAAGTGGGTATTATCTGCAAGTGTGGGTGTTCTTGTGCATATGCCCTCTCTTTTTATCAACTGAATGCTTCACTCTCCATATTGTCGGGCTTAGCTCGCCACTTCATCGTTGTTTTTCCCTCACTTCTCCTTATGGGTGATGAGCATCGTCACCCATCAGAGCGTGTATTCCCATTGAGTCTTAGTCTTGGAAGGGGAAAACAGTCTATTTTTACCCAGCAGTCAGAGGGATCATCCCTGTTAATTTATAAGCCACATATGCTCCCATTACTGTCTTTGTAGGAGTCAGGTGTGACGCTGCAGGATAAGCACTGACCTGCTAACTGTGAAGTCGGAGGTTCAAACCCACCAGTCACTCCTCAGAAACCGTCTCGACCCACTTAACAACAATAACAAATGAGTGGGAAACGACTCGACAGCACTAAACAACCTTTGTTAAAACTGTAAGTTCCACAAGGGCAGGAACCTATGCGGTATGCTTCAGGCTGTCTCCAACACCTGAAAGGTCGCCTGGCACACAGCAAGACAAAGTCTACCTCTGCATAGTAAGTGAATGAAGGGAAGGATGTCCAGAGGAGGAAACTAAGTCCGGACGACTTCCTGGAAGAGTAAGTCCAACAGCTGGGAACGCCAAGTCCCGCCCAGACTGCGTAACGGCCAGCCCCGCCTCTTGAGACCTCGCCCATAGGTGGGGGGGGGGGGCGGGGAGAAGGGGTGTGTGAAGCCGTAGCCGGAAGCAGCCCCGGGCGGAAGCCGGGCCGGGCTGTCAGAACCCTACTCCCGGCCTGCCTCGGGTCTGCGCCCCGCCCACTCGAAAGTGGGTGAAAGGTCGACTTTGCTGGTGCTAAGGCTAGGGCGACGCGACAGAGCGAAGCGAGCAGGAGATAGACAGACAGACTGACTGGCGGACTAGGGCTGACCATGACGGACCAGCCGAAGCCCATTAGTCCCATCAAGAACTTGCTGGCGGGCGGCTTCGGCGGCATGTGCCTGGTGTTCGTGGGGCATCCACTGGACACGGTCAAGGTGCGGGACTGCGGGGGACGGATTGAGGGGAAAGTGCCCCAGGGGGGCTGCGCTAGGCGCAGACCGGAACTGAAGGGGTTCCCTGGAAAGTGTCCAGAAGTCGAGGGAACCTCTCCGCTTTTGTAATGAGGCGGAATCTAGCTCGCTCCCCAAAGAGCCCGGTGAATAACTTTTAACTGCCCACCATGAGGTCCCATTGAAAGGTCTCTGTTCGACCTCCTCTCTTGACCTTGCGCCACGTTTTTGGGGATAAGAAAGAAAAAGCGTCTCCCCAAAGCATTGATTTCAGCCCAAATTATAATTATCATCAAGGTAGAACCAGATCTCCTATAAAGCCTGCCTTACTTAGGAAGAGAGCTAAAGACACAGGCACTATTCTGGAGATGCCTTTGACACACTTCTCTGGAGCCCAAAATGCCCTGCTACTATCTCCTTCCCATCTTTCTCGCCCCAGGGAGTAATCTGGTCACCTTCAACCTGTCACCCCATGGCAGATTGAGTTGCCTCCTGGGCAGAGATGTCCCTTTGTTCGGTGATGCTGTCTGCCAGAACTGAGCCTTTTCCAAGGAAGCAGATGTGTGACTTTACCCAGGACCCTCACACTTCCAGAGCCTTAGTCAAATTTATGTTCTGGGAGGCAGGAAACTCATCAAGGAGTGTTCCCTGGTCTTCACATGAGTGCCTCAGCTCTTCCCTGTGTAACACCTTTAGCAAGGCCTTAAATGCTAAAACCACATGGTTTAGATTTTGGTCTCTAGCAAGACCTTGCTAAAGGTGTTGTGCAGGGAAGTTTTCAGTCTAATAGTTCTGTACACAGACTTGGAGAAAATTGGCAAGTCATTAGGAAGATACATGAGTCTTACAGGGTTGGAGGAGGGTTTAGGGGTCTTGTTAGCATGTTGGATCAACTTTCCTACACAGGGAAACAGCTATGAGATGTTTTCTCATGTCAGGCATGGTCAGCAGGTTCTTTGCTGCCTTTCTATAGATGAGGAGCTGCCCCAAAGTAGAGTTAGTACTGGGGTGATTCTAGAGTCAAATGTGGATTAAAGCAGCCAGGCTGGTCATGTTGAACATGAAATCAGACATTAATTTATTTCAGCTGATGGTAAACGCTATGTGTGCTATTGTTGTCAAGTGTTATCGAGTCAGTTTCTACTTCATAGCAACTCTGGGTATGGTTTCTGAGGAGCAGCTAATGGGTTTGAACCACTAACTTTAAGGTTAGCAGTCCAATGTTTGCCCTACAGCACCATACTAGATTCCTGATCCATGTAGGCAGAGATCTTATTCCAGGTGCTTAAAGCAAAATTTTGTTTTTGTAGTTGTTGAGAATATGTACAGAAAAACATTTACCAGTTCAGTGGTTTCTGCTTGTATAATTCAGTGACATTGATTATATTCTTGAGTTGGTAATCACTTTTGCCCTCCTTTTCTGAGTTGTTTGTTTCAGACATTTTCATTTAGGAAGTTGTTCTTGTTCTGTGCCATCAGGTCAGTACTGGCTCATAGCCATCCTATGCACAACAGAATGAAACACTGCCTGATCCTGGGCCAACCTCACAATTGTTGCTATGCCTAAGCGCATTGCTACTGCCACTGCACCACTCCATCTCATTGGGGATCTTCATCCACTTTACCAAGCATGATATCCTTCTCTATTGACTTGTCCCTCCTGATAAAATGTGCAAAGTATGAGGGATGAAATCTGGCCATCTTGGCTTCCAAGGACCACTCTGACTGTCCTTCTTCCAACACAGATCTGTTTGTTCTTTTGACAGTCCATAGTACTTTCAATATTCTCCTCCAACACCATAATGCAAATGCATCAATTCTTCTATGGACCTCCTTATTCACGGTCCAACTTTCTCATGCATGTGAGGTTATTGAAAATACCATGCCTTGGACCAGGAGCACCTTAGTCCTCAAACTGACAGCTTTGCTCTTGAACACTTTAAAGAGGTCTTGTGAAACACAATATGTCCTTTGATATCTTGACTGTTGCTTCCGTGAGTTTTGATGGTTGATCCCAGCAAAATGAAGTCCTTGACAACTTCAATCTTTTCTCCATTTATATGGATGTTGTATATTGGTCCAGTGGTGAGGACTTTTATTTTCTTTACATTAACATGCAACCCATACCAAAGGCTGTGGTCTTTGATCTTCATTCAGCAAGCAAGGATGCATCATTTGCATATTACAGGTTGTTACTGAGTCTTCATCCAATCCTGATGCCACATTTTTCTTCATGTAATCTAGGTTCTCAGATTGTTTGCTCAGTATACAGATTGAATAAATATGGTGAAACAGTACAACCCTGGCACATACTTTTCATAATCTTAAACCATTGGGTGTTCCCTTGTTCTGTTTTAACATCTGCTTGTTGGTCTATGTACATGTTCTTCATGAGCACAATGAAGTGTTCTGTAATACTCAGCATAGTGGTTATGAATCAGGCTGCTAACCTCAAGGTTGGCAGTTCGAAACTACCAGCTGTTCCGTGGGAGAAAGATAAGGCTTTCTGCTCTCGGAAAGATTTGCAGCCTTGGAAACCCTGTGCAGGGTGACTGTGAGTTAGGACCGACTCTACGGTGCTTAACAACAATAATACTCATACATCTCAATGTTTGTCCATAGCTTGTCATGATCTACACAATCAAAAACTTTTTGTAGTCAGTAGAGCACAGGAAAACATCTTTTTGGTATTCTCTGCTTTCGACCAAGATCCATCTGATATCAGCAATGAGAGCCTTTGTTCTACGTCCTCTTCTGAATCAGCTTGAACCTCTGGAAGTTCTCTGTCAGTGTATGTTTGCAGACATTTTTGTATTACCTTTAGTAAAACTTTACTCATGTGGGATATCAATGATATTGTGCTATGATTTCTGCATTTCATTGGATCACCTCTCTTTGGAATGGACACAAATACGGATCTCTTCCAATCTGTTGGCTAGGTAGTTGTCTTCCAAATTTCTTGGCATGGTTGAATGGGTAAGTGCCTCCAGTGCCACATCAAGTTTGTTGAAAGATTTCAAGTTGCATTTCATCTATTCCCAGTGCATTGTTTTTTTGCCAGTGACTTCAGTCCATCTTGGACTTTTTCCTTTAGGATCATTGACTCTTGATCATATGCTACCTCTTGAAATAGTTGAACATTGGCCATGTGTTTTTGGTACAGTGACTCCATGTATTCTTTCCATTTTATTTTGATGCTTTCTATATCATTCAGTATTTTGCCCATTGAATCCTACATTACCACCAAGTCAAGGTTTGAATTTTTTCTTCAGTTCCCTCAGCTTGAGAATTGCTGAGCGTGTTCTTCCCTTTTCGTTTTCTAATTCCTGGCCTTTGCACATTTTGTTATAATATTTAACTTTGTCTTCTCGAGCTGACCTTTGAAATTTTCTGTTCAGCTCTTGTACCTCCTCATTTCTGTATACTGGAGAGAAAGTTTCAGAATCTCTTCTGACATCCATTTTGGTCTTTTCCTTCTTTCTTGTCTTCTTAATGACCTTTTGCTTTCTTCCTATATGATGTTCTTGATGTCATCCCACAACTCTTGTAGTCTTCGGGCTTTAATGTCTAATGTATCAAATCTGTTCTTCAGATGATCTCAAAATTCAGATGGGATATATGCAAGGTCATATTTTGGTTCTTGTGGACTTGTTTTCATTTTCTTCAGCTGTAGCCTGAATTTGCATATGACCAATTGATGGTCTGTTCCACAGTCTGCCCCTGACCTTGTTTTGGTTGATGATATGGAGCTTTTCCACCATGTCTTGCCACAGATGTAGCCAGTTTGATTTCTGTATATTCCATTTGGTGAAGTCCATGCATATTGTCTTTTATGTTGTTTAAAAATGGTATTTGCAATGAAGAAGTCATTGGCCTTGCAAAATCCTGTCGTGATCTCTGAAATCATATCGATCACCAAGGACAAGTTTTCCAATAACTGATCCTTTCTCTTTTATTCCAACCTTTGCATTCCAATAGACAGTAACTATCAATACATCTTGATTGCATGTTTGATCCATTTCAGATTGAAGAAGTTGGTAGAATTGTTCAGTTTCATCATCACTAGCTTTAGTGGTTGGTGCATGAATTTGAGTAATAGTGGTATTAACTGGTCTTCCTTGTAGGTGTGTGGAGATTGTCCTATCATAGTACTTCTTTTTGATGATGAATGTGACACCATTCCTCTTCAATTTGTCATTCCTGGCATAATAAACCATGTGATTGTCAGTTTTACATGGCCAATACCTTGTTTCAGCTCACTAATGCCTAGAATACTGATGTTTATGTGTTCCATTTCATTTTTGACTATTTCCAATTTTCCTAGATTCATACTTCATATATTTCATGTTTATTATTAATGGATGTTTACAGCTGTGTCTCTTCATTTTGAGTTGTGCCCCATCAGCAAATGAAGGTCTCGAGGGCTTTAGTCCATTCATGTCATCAGGTTCAACTCTACTTTCAAAAGGCAGCTCTTTCCCAGTCGCATTTTGAGTGCCTTCCAACCTGAGGATCTTATCTTCTGGCACTATATCTGACAATATTCTGGTGCTCTTCATCATGTTTCAGTATTCAGTAATCTGGTATTGACATGTTACACTGATTTCATAAGGCTTTCAGTGACTAAATACTAGGAAGTAGTCTCTTTTTCCTAGTTTGTCTTTGTCTGGAAGCTCATCTAAAACCTGTCTGCCATGGGTGACCCTGTTGTTAAGTTGGTAAGTGCATTCGAGTCGATTCCGACCTTTAGCAACCCTGTATAGGGTTTCCAAGGAGCAGCTGGTGAGCTTGAACCGCCGACCTTGCAGTTCAAATGGCTTTGTAGTCTGGTGCATTAACCTACAATGCCATACCAGGGTGACCTACTGGTATTTAAAATACCCATGGCATACCTTCCAGAATCACAGCAATACACAATCCACCACAGTATGCAGACTGACAGATGATTGGTGGTATCTAGGAAGAGATCTTGTTAATTCCAGATATTTTAGTTTGGGGAATTCTCTTTAAAGAAAAATAAAATCTTTATTTGCCTTAATGGATAAACAAAATTTGGTGTATCCATAAAATAGAATATTATTCATTAATAAAAAGAAATGAAGAACCGATACATTCTGCAATATGGATAGTCTTAAAAGCTTTATGCTAAATGAAGGACGTCAGGTGCAAAAGACCCCAATTGTAAGATTTCATTTAATGAAATGTCTAAAATTGGCAAATCCATAGAGACAGAAAGTAGATTAGTGATTGTCGTTGCTGAAAGGCAGGAGGAATGCAGAGTGGTTACTAAATACATTTCTAAATTGTAATGATGTAATTTAATTCTAAATTGTAATGATGGTTGCACTACTCTGTCGAGTATATTAAAAACAATGGAATTGTACACTTTAACTTGGATTAATTGTATGGTATGTGAAAAAAGAGTCCTGGGGTGGTACTGTAGGATAAGCACTGGACTGGTAACCACAAGGTTGGCAGTTCAAACACATCAGTTACTCTTGGAAACCCTATACAAGGTCATTATGAGTTGGACCTGACTCTATGGCATACAACATGTGAAAGGAAAAAAAAAAAAATGTTGGCCCTGCACTCATTTGAAGGATTGGCTTCCAAGTGTATCACTCACATGCTGACAGTTTGGTATTGGCTGTTGTCAGGAGGGCTCATTTCATCCCAACATGGGTCTCTCTAGGCTGCCTGAGTGCCCTACATCATGGTGGGTGACTTTCCCCAGAGCAAAAATTCTATAAAGAGAGCCAGGAAAGGCTGCCCTTCTTATCGCTTAGTCTCAGAAGCTGTGTAGCATCAATTCCACCACATTCTATTAGTTAGAAGTAAGTTACTGATACTGATCTACATTCAAAGGTAGGGAATTAGGATTCTTTTCTCGTCTTTTGAAGGATGAGAGTGTCAAGATGTTGGTAAACTGAGCTGAAAACTACTACACTAGGTAAGAGTCCTGGTGTGGCGCTGTGGGCTAATGCGTCAGACTGCAAAGTCGTTTGAATTGCCAGGTCGATGGTTTAAGCTCACCAGCTACTCTTTGGAAACCCTATACAGGGTTGCTATGGGTCGGAATTGACTCGATGGCACTTAACAACAACTTGCCCTAGCATAGTGATTCAGAAAGTGAGAGGAAGAAATGAGGATTATGGGAACCTCTTGACAGGACCACACCAAGGAAGAGCAACTGGAAATAGGTGATGCTAGGGTTCGAATTCCACATAGACTAGGAAAATTTCTGTGATACAAATAGGGTATACATTGTTGTTGTCATGTGCTATCGAGTCGGTTCCGACCCATAGCGACCCTGTATAGGGTTTCCGAGGGTGTAAATCTTTACGGGAGTAGAAAGCCTTATCTTTCTCCCGTGGAGCAGCTGGTAGTTTCGAACCGCTGACCTTAAGGTTCACGGCCCGATTCGTAACCACTACGCTACCAGAGCTCCTTATAGGGTATACATAAGGAGGGTAAAATTCTGGAGACTTTTTGAGGCAAACTGGAAACTTTGAATCGAAGAGCTTTTGGAAATGTAGACATAAAGTTGGTGGGGATGGAAGGTCTGGTAATGGCTGAGTAAGAGTCATCACTTAGAAAAAAGTTACAGCCCTGGATTGGACCAGAGAAGTAGGGTATTAAACCTTGGGGAATGCCTAGGGCAAAATGAAGACAAAAGAAGGAACACTGAAAAGGGAGATTTGAAGAGAGACAGTTTGAAGCATTAAATACACCAAAAAATCAAAAATGGTAAGGACAGAGAAAAGTAGGATGAAATCTTCCTCACCCCAAAATACTTTCGTAGAACACTGTACTTAACCACAAGGATCCCAGCTTGCACGCTGGGTTAAACATTGGACAACTAACTGCAAGGTCAGTGGTTCAAACCCACCAGCCACTCTCTTGTAGAAAAGTAAGACTTTCTGCTCCTGTAAAGATTTACAGTCTTGGAAACCATATGGAGCAGTTCTCCTCTGTCCTGTTGTTATTGTTAAGTGCTGTCGAGTCAGTTCTAACTCATAATGACTTTGTCTAGGGTTTCCAAGTAGCTGCTGGGGGGTTTGAACCACCGACCTTGCAGTTCAAACCTACTTGTGGCCCAGTGCTTTATCCTGCAACACTACACCAGGACTCCCTCCTCTGTCCTGAGGGTCGCTATTGGTCAGAATCGACTCACTTGGCCATAGGTTTAGATCCTAAACATGTCACTAGAAATAAGTGGGATGGTGGCTGAGAGCTTGAACTTTGACATCAGTCTGGTTTGGCCTGAGCCCACCTTCTCAGTTATTGGAGTCACTAAGCCCACTCTTGTCTGTAAACTTGGAATATCTATTCCATTGGGTCACTGTAGGATTTATTAACTGAAAAATAAAATAGTGAAGGTAGTGGGTAAAAAAAAATAAGAGGAACTGCTCCTCAGTACCTTTCACAATATTTATTTAATCTATATGCTGAGTGCAAAAAATTATCCAAACCCTACCTCTGTGATACTGACTACTCAACTAGGTTCAATAGTCCATTGCAGTTGCCACACAGAACTCAGACATGTTCACAGTTATGGGGTTTAGTAAGAAACTTAACAGGTTACAGGACCAGAAAATGCACAGCACACAGTTCTGTCAATCAGGGCAGCTTCTCCTCAGTCATGCCGACAGGCAGAATTCTCTGCCTGGGTAATGTTAACAAAGCTGCTATAGGCTACTGAGTGTCCACAGGACACACTACTCCACAATAAGTCTGAAGACACTTGGCTCTAATAGCTCCATGGGTCAGCAAACCTAGCTCTCCCACTTAAGTGCCTGTAGGCACCCTACTTTACAAACAAGCCTCCTGGCCAAAGTCATTCAAGTTTACTTGCTCCATAGGGTGAAAATCCCATTGCTCTGTCTTGTGCTCTGGTTCTTGGTTCTGCTACTGCTGCTCCTCTGCCACTCCTCTGGTGCCACTGCTCTCTGTTCCTGGGTTGAGGATTCAATGCAAGGGATCTCAGGTCCAAAGAGGGACATGCTCTATTCCTGGCTCTTCTTCTTTAATGGTAGTAAGACTCCCCTTCTGCTTCTGAGATGGTTTACCTTGTTTGTATACTAGAAATACATTTGTTAACTTCGTTTAGTTTCTACAGCTGAATCATGTCATCCTATTATTATTTTCTTCTATCTTCTCTTACCTGGTCTAGACCCACAGAGTGGAAACTTTGTTTGGTGGGAATTAGACTTCCACCAGAAGAGACATTAGATAATTCACTGTACCACACTGAGCAACTAATCCATGACATTAGATTATATGAAGAAGAATGTAGTACCAGGATTAGTGGAAGACTCATTAACAATCTGCAATATGTAGATGACACAGCCTTGCTTGTTAGAAGTGAAGAGGACATGAAATACTTACTAATGAAGATTAAAGCCTACAGCCTTCAATGTGGATTGTACATCCATGTAAAGAAAACAAAAATGCTCACAACTGGACCAGTAAATAACATCTTGATAAGTGGAGAAAAGATTGAAGTTATCAAAGACTTCGTTTTCCTTGGATCCACAATAAAGGGCCATTCATATAAGCAGGTGTCAAGAAATGAAATAATGTAATGCATTGGGCAAATCTGTGGCAAAATACCTCTATAGAGGGTTAAAGAGCAGAGATCTCACTTAGAGAACTAAGGTGCACCTGACCCAAGTTATGCTATTTTCAGTTGCCTCATATGCATGAGAAAGTTGGACAGTGAATAAGGAAGACTTGATGCATTTGTATTATGGTGTTGAAGAAGAATATTGAAAATACCATTTTTTCACTGCAAGAAGAACAGAAAAATCTGTCTTGGAAGAAGTTTAGACAGAATGCTCCTTAGAAGTAAGGATGGTGTGACTTAGTTGCTCATATTTTGGACATATTATCTATCAGGAGGGACTAATGTTTTGTTCTGTTGTGCATAGGGTTGGTATGAGTTGCAAACGACTCGATGGCACCTAACAACAACAGCCTCTTAAACTCTAAAAACTAATAGCTTTTAAGTGTAGGATTCGAGTAAATTGGAGGAAAGAGAAGTCGGGACCTGGCAGGTTAAGTAGATGCTGAAGACATGGGCATCTCAGGTACAGATTTTCCTGTTCATATTTTGGCACAGTTGGGTCATTGCTGCTGATAGGAAGTTCTGAAACTGGAAGGTTTTTAAAATAAATTTAATTTTAATTTCTGGTTTCAGGTCCGACTGCAGACACAGCCCCCAAGTTTACCTGGACAGCCTCCCATGTACTCTGGGACCTTTGACTGTTTCCGGAAGACTCTTGTTAAAGAGGTATGGTGTCTTGATGTTGTGCATTCTCTCACTCAGAGGGACATACTCACAGGGTTTGGTTTGCTGCTCACCCAGGTGGGTAGGGCGACTTCACAGTTCGCTGGAAGTCTAACCCATGTTTGTACCATACCAGGAGCTCCTTCTGTTGTGTCTGCTCTGAAGTCTTAGATAATGTCAGCTGTTTTTGTGTGTGTTTTTAGCTTTTTTTTTTTTTCCCTGTTTTAATGGTTTCTTATCTTTTGTTGTTATTGAGAACAGCAGCAGAACTTATATTCAACAAGCTCTGTATGTATAATTCAGTGACATTGACTACATTCTTTAAGTTATTTAACTTAAATAATTCAGAATAATTCTGAATTATTCTGCTTTCATGAGCATAAACTCACTGCCACCTAAGTTTCCTGTCTAGTCTTTTGAGTTGCATTGTTAATTTGATCCCTTATAGATAGTTTAAGGAGCTCTGGTAGCGTAGTGGTTACGAATCGGGCTGCGAACCTTAAGGTCAGCGGTTTGAAACTACCAGCCGCTCCGCGGGAGAAAGATGAGGCTTTCTACTCCCGTAAAGATTTACACCCTCGGAAACCCTGCACAGGGTAGCTATGGGTCGGACCCGACTCGATGGCACTTAACAACAACAACAACAAAATAGATAGTTTAGGAGTCCTGGTGTGGTGCTGTGGGCTAATGTGCTAGACTGCAAAGTCGATTTGAACCTCAAGATCAGTGGTTCAAGCTCACCAGCTGCTCCTCAGAAACCCTATACAGGGTCGAAGGCGCCTAGCAACAACAACAACAACACAGAGTTTAAGAGAACACAGTGCTCAACGAAGACTTCCTTTGTAATGCTAAGCTAATAGTTCCTATGAAGTAAAAATGGTTCTCTCTTTGGAAGGCAGAATTAAGACCACAGGAAATTAATGAGAAATAATTGGAGATATGAAATGGAAGAAAAATTTCAATCTGAATCCGACAATTTGCCAAAGGTCAGTGTCAGAAGCTCATGTGAAGTTTGGAGGAAAAGTCTTAGAAACACTGAATGAGGTTGACAGATTTTCCAAATCTATAAACAAGAGGACATTAAATCAGTTCAGGGTTACTAGATTACCTAATTTTCAGGTATTTTAAATTGTGAAAACAAAGAATTTAAAAAGAAATGATTAGTTATTAGTGATATTCATTATTCATATCATTGTTGTCATTGTTAAGTGTCATCAAGTTGGTCCTGATCCATAGAGACCCCTTATAGCCTCTAAAACTCTAAGAACTGTATAGGGTTTCTAAGGAGCGACTGGTGAGCTTGAACTGCTTACTTTGAGGTTCAAACCAACTTTGCAGTGCAGCGCATTAGCCCATAGCACCACACCAGAACTCCATTCACATTATTAACCTGTGTGTAAAAAGACCTTGTTAGGAAATTTTCTCTTCCTTTGCTTTCTAAAATATAACTCTCAAATGAATAAACACTCTAGTAAATATGTAGAATTTATTAAATGTATAGGAAGTGAGAGGCAGTATCACTCAGCCTTGAAGAAGGAAGAGGTGGTTCCCAGGGTTCCTGCAGGATTTATCTATGGAAGGAAGTTCTCAAGGTAGCTCCATGGGTGAGGCACTGCTGACGTTTCTTCTGTCAGGCACTCCTCCTTGCATGTGTAGTGTCTAGAACAGAGTCCATTCAGTGGCTGATGGCACCTCTAAGCTCTGGTCAGCTTAGCGTCCTCAGCCCTTACAGATAAGAGGCAATTTTTAATGCCTCTTGGTTGGCAAACATTATTGAACATTTGCCTGGGGGCTATGCAGTGTGCTAGATGCTGGGGACCTGGGGGAAAATTGCTTGTATAAACCCAACTGACTGCAGAATCAAACAGGAGTCCTTAGTTTTTGCATGTCCTGGTTTTGCTTTGCCCTACTGAGCTCTCTGCTTTCTGGAACAGCTCAGTAGTGTTGCATATTGCTGAATGGGCTGGCAGAGTGGAAGGAAGGCAGGACAAGTTGTCCCAGGCCTGGGCTTGGCCTACTCAGACCAAGTAGGGATCTGTGGGAGGTACTTTGGAAGGATTTTGTCACTAATTCTATATATCTTCCTGTGAACCTGCCCTGTCCCACTCATCCTTTCCTGTTTATTGTCTCTGTACTTTGTGCATGGTGAGGCTACCTGTAGCCTATAGCAGTATTAGACTTTTGCAGGATCCAGACAGGTACACTTGTAGCCCTTTGGTTTTGAGAAGCAGATGGTTGAGAACACCCAAGGTCTGCAGCCTACTAAAAGACTGGTAGCAAAGTAACAGTGTTCTTCTACCACTTCCCTCAATATCTAGAGGCACCTCCTTTCGCCTCTTTCGGTTATTTATGGTGCTTCTAGTTACCCATTTCTATGTAATATGCGCTTACCACCTACTTTATATACATTTTAAATGTGTATTGTTGTTAAGTGCTGTCAAGTTGATTTTGACTCAAAGTGACCTGTATAGGGTTTCCCAGGAGCAGCTGATGGGTTTGAACTGCCAACCTTGCAGTTCACAGTCTATAGTGCTGATCCTATAGCATCACACCATTAGCTACCCATTTATGGTAGATAATTTTAGCTCTACATTTTCTATACCCTCTCAAACCTGCCCGTATAACTTTATATCACACTTTGTAGTATAATCTTTTCATGATTATAACTTTGTATGTTTCCCCCCACTTTACCAATTAATGCACTATGATGTGATCTGCATTTCATTTCATGTACAGACTATTTTCCCCCTCTGGGGTTGAGTTAATAATTGTGCCATTGTTAATTTCTTCATTTTGGTTTTTTTTAGTCTGTTATCCTGTACCGTAACTACTCTATAGAATCCATCTTTACTGTTCTACTACCCAAACAGCTATAGCCTGTTGTTCTAATGTGGGTTGTTTTGCTCTGTTTTTGTTTGTTTCTCCTGGGAAGCATCCCTCCTGGAGTTCTCTGTGTTCCTGCTCTCATCTGGACCTGTTTCTTCTAGGCTCTTTGTGCCCAGTGTCATCTTGGCAAGCCCCTTCACCTCTCTTGGGGAGAACACCTAGTCTCCCGGCTCTGAGATCTTGCCTGTCCTTGTCTTACTACTTTGTTTAGTTGGGATGTCCATCTCTCTATCTTTTTGTCTAATTATTTATTGGGCTACCATATAGTTGCCTTCATTCATGTACTGGTTAAAATTGATATGCAGCTCTAATATTGTTTCTTTTTAATGAAAATTACACATCTGAGTACTTGGAAAATACATTAATTTCCTAACCACCTATAATTTAACCTCAAGGAAATCAGATTACCTTGTATCTAACCTATTTTGTAGCTTGCTTTTTTTCACTTATTAGACTCCTCCCTGGTTACAGTGTGATATTATGAATATGTAATAGTCTGCTTAGGAGTAGGAGCTCTGGTAGCGTAGTGGTTACAAATCGGATTGTGAACTGCAAGGTCAGCAGTTTGAAACTACCAGCTGTTGCGCAGAGAAAGATGAGGTTTTCTGCTCCCGTAAAGATTTACAGCCTCAAAAACCCTGTACAGGGTTGCTATGAGTCAGAACCGACTCCATGGCACATAACCAACCAACCAACCAATAGTCTGCTTATGGAATTCCCATAATTTATCTACTTTTGGGGAGTTTTAGGTTCATTCCAAAGCTTGGCACCTTATAAATGCTTACCACCATTTTTTGTACATGTCTGTATATTTCCTTAGAATAAATTTATAGATGAAGAATTTTAGGGTAAAAGGGTATATACATATTGCCTGATTGCTGTGTAGAATGGAGCCTATTTCCACATCCTCCAGCAATATAAAGAGGAACGTATTTCTGATAAACATAAACTTTTTTTCTTTTATATTTTGTAGCTCTCATTATTTGATGAACAGGTGAAGTAAGAAAGCTATTGGTTAGAAAATACACTGTTCCCTGTTGCCACTGAAACAGGGAAAGTGTCTGTAAGCGGCTCCTACTTCATTGGTTTCTTGCAGGGCATCACGGGACTATATCGAGGCATGGCCGCCCCCCTCATTGGCGTCACCCCAATGTTTGCTGTGTGCTTCTTTGGATATGGTTTGGGGAAGAGACTGCAACAGAAATCTCCAGAGGACGTGCTCAGGTGAGTACTGTGGGCTCAGATCACCCAGTTCTCTGTTCTACCTGATGTTGTGTCATGGGTAATGGGAAAGAACATTGGCAGACAGGGCTGTCCTATGCCCCTGATACAGGCTTCTGGGATCTCTGCAAGAGGGAGACTACCTCCCCAATTGTCATAATTTCTCCTGGGGATATTAATAATAATACCAACCCCATAGTGAGTTGAAGGTTGGAATGCTAAAATGTATATAGAATACTGTGAGGAGTACCTAGTGCTGCAGCAACCACAGCAAGAGCACTGTTGTTTTCTATCACCTGGCTGAGAAAAGAGATTCCAACTTCTTGGTTTTTTTTTTTTTTCTTAATGTTTTATTGTGAATTATGTGATAGTTTACATGGGAGAACATTAATTTTACTTTCATCCTATAGTATATCATTTCATTGCTATGGTTACAATCCCATCCATGCATCATCAACCATCCAAAGGGTATACACTACAAGCATGCCCCCCGATCATCAGCACCCAGCCCCTCTCTCTCTCTGTGTCTAAAGTCCCCACAGCTCCATCTCTCCACATCCAATTTCTTGTTTTGCTTTTATTTTATTATAACATTGTTACAATATGATTATAATTATTTCAGATACTAGTTTCTCTGTTAAAGTGAAATAAGTTAGTGTGTTTTAGTAAACTTTTGAGAAGTTGGATTTGAATGTTCAGAGCCAGCTGAGTTAGAATTACAGCTCAGAATTTACAAAATCATTGATGAAAACAGATAGCCTTCTCAAGATGTAGGGGAATTCTGAGAAACATCACATGACAAGTTGCCTTTAGTCTGAGCTGAGCAGGAGCTGTAGGCAGCACAGAACCCACAGTGGCTGACCAGGCTTGGGGTCCAGAAACTTGAGACAGGAAGGCCAGGTTGCCTTGTGGTTGTCTTCTTTTGCCACTTCAGGTCACAGCATACTGAGAGTCTAGGATGTAGATAGAGGTGTTTGTAACATGAAACTCTTTCTGGAGTCCTTCGGACCCTCTGGTTGTGCCCAGCTTCTATAAACAGACACAGGTGGCCCCAAATCTATATAAAGGATACTTTTGAAGCTGTGTTTACAGCTGGTAGTCCAAATGACCCATGGACACACTTCCTCACTGTGTGCCTGGCTTTTCAGCACATGTGCTGGCTCAGCTGCAACACAGCTGTGCATGAGGCCAGTACTTTGGCTGCTGGGCTGTGTTTCTTGCAGCCATATCAGCTCTCAGAGAAACACCCTTTCTGCCTAAGCAATGATGGAGATACTTAGGACCCTATCCCCATAATCCTGTCAGTCCATCACATTAACCTTCTTGCAGTAACTTTTGAAGGTGTTGTAGAAAGTCACACTAGCAGGGTGTTGACATGGGTGAGATAGAAGCCCAGAAGGGTCCAGCTCTCAAAGATACTTCCCTAGTGTGGGTTGGGTGCTGGTGGAAGAATGGACCAGGCAGTTGTAGAATGTCCACATGGTGCCATGTGTACACACAGAGAAAGAGACCCGTTTCAGAGGTAAGTCCTCTGAAGTTGGAAAGGTGCCCAGCTTAAGGTCTGGCCATCTGGGCAGTCTAGGAAGAATGGAGCATGTTGATTTCACAGGGGGGACGTTTAGTTGCCAAGTGGGCTCTTCTTGGGGATAGCAGTATGAAGTGAGACTGTGAAGGAGGCCATGAATGAAAGCAAGTTTCTTGGCTGTGTTAACAGCTTGTGTTTTGGGCTCGTGTACCTGGGATAGCCATGTGAGCCTGACTGGGGTGAGTGCATGGAAAATCAAGGATGTTGAGAGTGATGGTACCTTCCTGGAGGGAAGGGCCTACGGTAGATGACCCCTTACCCCATTTTGCATATGTTTCTCAGGACTTAAGTTCCTTGTTCAGTTGAACCAACCTGAAGACTCAGCCATTGGGGCTTAGTATCAGGAGGAACCTGACGCAGGCTTGCACGAAAAGTTTTCAGCAACATATGCTAAGTTGTGGAGACTGTTGAAATGTTGTTCGATGTAGTTTTGTGCCCCAGTCTCTCCAGACCCTGCTGGTATTGCTAATCCCCAAAAGATAAGCAAGTATCAGAAGTGGCACAGACAGCAGTGGGAGAGAGATGCTAAGAGGCCCAAACTCCTTGGAATACTCAGTGTGGCTTGGAATACTGTGGACCCAGAGTGAGGTCCTGTATTTCTGGTTATTGGGGGACAATTTTCTTCAGAGGGGGCTACAGAACCTATCATGCTACCTGGGTAACATTGTGGCTGCTGGGCCCAGAGGAGATTCTGTCTGGGCCCTTCTTTCAGAATATTCCTTTCAGCTGACTTGGCTGCCCCTTGGTCTATAGAGATGGCCACAGCCCCTTGTCCTGACTTTGAGGCTGCCCTGATTGAGACTTAGCTTAAAATATTCTCAGGTCCTTGGCTACTCAGAGGTAAGATTGGAGGGGAACTGGGGTTTACTGAGGTCCAGATAGTTTTTTCCTAACAACCCTGCATTTTCCATCTGTGGAAAGTTGAGGCTTAGAGAGACCTAGATTTTGTTCCTAGTCTTTGTGTTTGAAAGGCCCTGGATGGAATTTATACTCTAAAGCTTCTGCTGTGACTGAGACCACTTGAGTGTGCACCTCATGCAGGTGGGCCTCATGACCAGACTCGAATTGTGCTTGAAACTGAGTCTTCTGCCCTGGAAAACGTGATATCAGAATGTATCCACTGTGATGGTGGTGTGCCATTGAGTTGATTCCAACTCATAGCAATCTATATGACAAAGTAGAACGGCCCCATTGTTGTTGTTGTTCAGTGCCGTCGATTCATAGATTCATAGTGGCCCCGTATAGGGTTTCTGAGGAGCAACTGGTGTGTTTGAACTGTTGGCCTTGCAGCTCAAATTGACCTTGCAGTCCAGTGCATTATCCTGCAATATTATACCAAGACTCCCCATTGTTGTTGTTGTTGTTGTTATGTGCTGTTGAGCCAGTTCTGACCCATAGCAACCCTATTTAGGGTTTCTAAGGAGTGGCTGGTGAGCTTGAATTGATGACCTTGTGGTTCAAACTGACTGTGCAGTCCAGTGCATTAACCCCCAGCGCCACACCAGGACTCACATATGTGTGTGTATGTATGTGTATACATACACACACACACACACACACATATATGTTGTTGTTGTTAAGTGCTGTCTAGTTAATTCTGACCCATAGCGACCCTGTACAGGGTTTCCAAGGCTGTAAATCTATGGGAGCAGAAAGCCTCATCTTTCTCCCATAGAACAGCTGGTAGTTTCGAAGTGCTGATCTTAAGATTCGCAGCCCAATTCGTAACCAATAAGCACCAGAGCTCCTTTACCATATATATATATTTATACACACACACACACACACATATATATATATATAAAACGGTGTTGGTGGTGTGTTGTCTAGTCTGTGCTGACTCATAATGACCTGTACAGTATTTCTGAGGCTATAAATCTTTACAGGAACAGAAAGTGTCATCTTTCTCCCATGGAACAGCTGCAAGTTTTGAATTGCCAACCTTTAGGTTAGCAGTCTGATTCTTGTTAACCACTCCACTACCCATGGCGTTTCCTAAAGTGGAGGGTTAGTGAAAAAGAGGAAGTCCCTCCCCCAACAGAATGGATTGACACAGTGGCTGCAACAATGGGCTCAAACATAACAATTGTGAGGACATCATAGAGTCGATATAAGTCAGAACCAACTCGACAACACATAACAGCAACAACAACAAGGAATCTTTACAAGAGCTGATCACCAGGTTTTTTCTCCTGCTGAGTGGTGTGGTGGGTTTAAACTGCCAGCCTTTTGGCTATCAGTCAAGTGCTTAACCATTATAATACCAGAGGCCCTTTTAGCACATGACTTTTGTATGAAATCTGATTTGTGAGTGGGCTTCTGCCCCCTCTAAGTACTTACTTTTAATTGCAAAGCTATCTTTTTTAGCTGGGATTACCTCTATCTTAGGTAGTTAGTCACTGTCTTGTGTAGTCACAGGGCCTTGGCTGTGGCTTTTGTTTTTAATGCAGCTACCCCCAGCTATTTGCTGCTGGGATGTTATCTGGCGTGTTCACAACAGGAATCATGACCCCAGGAGAGCGGATCAAGTGCTTGTTACAGGTAAGGGTGTGTTCTGGGTGGAGGTGGCTAGCTTTTACCCTGTGGTTATTTATCCCCTGTCACCTTTTATGAGGACTTCAGGTCAGGTATGCAAAACCATTTCAAGTTTTTCAGTAACCTGGCAGCAGCCATAGTAAAATCAGGAATCAGGACAGTATAGCAGATCAACCAAATGTCATATGCCAGACCAGACTTACCTGCCTTTTTTAGCAGCCACTTCAGGAACCCTGAAAGGTAAGTGATATCTCTCTCATCAGGTGGAAAGGAGGTTGTTCCTGCCCTAAAGGTCAGTACCCTGAGAGTGGTTAGTGTTGTTTAGAGACTGAGTATATGAACCACTTGACTGCCTCATTTATCCGCTCTTACCCTACAGGAAGGAATGTTACTGTGTTTTTCTTCTAATGACTGAAGTAATTTATTATATAATTCTTGCTAAAAATTTTTAATAATGCAAATCAGAAAGAAAAGAAATAAATCACCCATGATTCAAGGTAACAACTGCTAAGCTTTATATGTGAATACTTCCTATCTTCTTGATAAACATACATATTAAGAAATGGTATCTTTTAAAATAAAATTGCAGTTCATACTGTAATAGTTTTATAAACAACTTTTCCATATGATATTTCATAATAGTTTTCTATGTAATTGTTTTTGTCATAATTTTTAATGGTTGTATCCTATTTTATTATGTGTCTTTATCACTTATCTGGTAACAAGATAAATTATGTACCATAGAGATCTTTGTAAATAAGTTTTTGCACATGTATCTGATTATTTTCTTAGGATAAATGTCTAGAGTTATTATTGCTATGTGTAGTATGTATCTTTTGAGGTTTTCAATTTGCACTACCAAGTGCCCCTCCTTTAAAGACCTGTTACTTCCATTACTGTCACTGTGGGCACAAAAATGTTCCCGCTTTCCAGTAGCCTTTACAGTATCTACTTTATAACCAGTCTGAGAGGTGAATTAAGTTTTCAGGCTTTTAATTATTGATCAGGTTAATTATTTTAATGAATTTTAAGCGTTTGTATTGTTTTTCTTTTTGAAGTACCTATTTGTGTCCTTTGCTCATTTTCTCTGTTACTTAAAAAATTGATTTGTAAAATGTTTACCTATATTAAGGTTATTTATTACTTATTACATATTGCTTATCTTTTTCATAGTTTACATTTGTCATTTAATTTTGTATGTATTACTTTTTCATTAAATTTTTATATTGAGATGATTTATATCCATATGCAGTTGTAAAAAATAATACAAAGGTAGAAAAAGAGAAATGAAGAAATCATATAGAGTGATCCCATGTATCTTTTTACCCAGTTTTTTCCAGTAGTAACATCTTGTGAAACTATAGTACAATATCAAAAGCAGGATGTTGTTGACATTAATATAGTCAAGATACAGAACATTTCCATCAGAACAAGGATCCCTCAGATAGCCTGTTTGTAGCCATATCCACTTCCTTCCTGTCCTCAGTCCTTCCTTAATCCATGGAAATTTCTAATCTGTATTCCAAAAATAACTTTGTCTTTCTAAGAGTGTTTGATAATGAAATCATATGTGGGGTTGGATTTTTAAATTTAGCATAATCTTTGGAGAGTCATTTGGATGGACTTTTTGGTGTGGCATTATGTATCAGCACTGGACTGTGAAACCACAAGGTGGGCAGTTGAAACCCACCAGCTGCTCCTCGAAAACCCTGTTCAGGGTCGTTATGAAATGGAACCGACTCCACAGCACTTAACAACAACATATATCAATAGTTCATTCCTTTTTTTTTGTTCAATATTATTCTATGAAAAGGATGTACCACAGTTTGGTTAACCATTTATCTGTTGAAGGACATCTGAGTTGTTTGCAGTTTTTGGCTATTAACAATGAAGATGCTGTAAAGATTGTAAAAATTTTGTGTGCTTGTTTTCTTCCTTTCAGTTTTCTTTCTTTTTCAGTACAGTGTATATACAAACCCACCAGCTTTTCCTCAGAACCTTATACAGGGTCACTGTGAGTCAGAACCGATTCAGCAGCACTTAATGACAACAACATATGTGTATATATGTATATTTATACATACATACAGATATACAAACACACACATCAAAAAGTTCATGTGAAAATGGAATGAAAAGATAATTGGAGAAACCATGCAGTCAAGAAGGCAATGGAATGTTGTTGTTGTTGATGTTGTTGTTAAGTTCAACAAACTGGTCTTTTGGGTATGTACTTAGAAATGAAATTGCTAGATCATATATTATAGCATTTTTGAGTGTATATAACTTTTTTAGTAATTATTTA
>NW_006408764.1:3445529-3452394 GCF_000296735.1 Chrysochloris asiatica
TGGGCATCTTCAGGGGTTATCTGTGGCCTTAATACTTAGATGGGTATGTATTTTGGTATTTTTTATGCTTTCTGATTGCCTCCAGGTAGATGCGATCAGGAAATGGGCTTCCCTTTTCATTCTTCTTGAGAAATTTCAAGATGCTACTGTTGGTCGTTTTGACGTAACTTAGGATTTAATTTTCTGCCTATTTCCCTTTTTGTCTGCCTGGCATACTCCACAATCCCCGTTCAGGCCTTTTTTCTAGTTATTAACAGTTCAGGGCTGGCTGTGGCCATTTGGTTTTAAGTGGAAACTGTCTCTTTAAATTTCAAGGAGATCTGTGCGCGTGCATAGTAGAACCCTCTGCGGGTGGGGCTGGGGCACCCCTCTAGTTACCAGAAAGGAGGTGCACAGACAGCATAGGACCAATGAACAGATATCAAAAGAAAAGGATGTCCACACTTTATGTCCACACCTTTATCTCCATGATTTTGTCAAGCATCCGTGGCTTCTCTTATCCTTCCCCTGCTTGGTCTCACCCAAGATGGTGGCTCCTGGAGCAGCTGAGCATTTTGAATTGGAAAGCAATGGCTTTCTTGCTTCTGCTACAAATTCTCCTAGCTGTAAGCCTTCCAACCTTCTAAATATTCCTTTATATGTGGTTCAGAGTTCTGAGACCATCCCCTGATCCTGCTTGGTCCAGTATTCTGTTTTGTTACTGACTGATCTCCTTACTGCACTTCCATCTGATCCGCCATCTTGTTTGTTCTGCCAGACAGTGTTTTTTCCTTCAACCATCAACCATAATTTAAAGAACTCAAGATGATAAGGAAAATGTATTGTGTTTATTTACATTTTTCTTTACTCTGTTCTTTATTTCTTATGTTCTATTGTTTTTTCTTATTATAATTTCTGTTAGAGAACTTCCTTTAGCCACTCTTTTAGGTAGATCTGTTGGTGTCAGTTTCTTTTAGTTTTCTTACATCTGAGAATATCTGATTTCCCCTTTATTTCTGAAGGTTATTTTCTCTAGGTATAGAATTCTAGGTGAATGTTTTTTTCTTCCAGCACTTGAAAAAATACTGTGCCACTGCCTTCGGCCCCTTCTGACAGAGGGCATTCATTCTAACTGTTTTTCTTCTGTAGGTAGGTAAGGGGTAATTTTTCTCTGAGTGCTTTTTTTTTCTTTTTTCTTTTTAATTGGAAATTGAGTGGAGATTTACAGAGAAGATCATCAGGTTTACATTCAACAAATTATATACTTTGATTTCAATTATTGCAGTCCCTTCCAGGCAACAACAGTTACCACAATTATCTGAGTACTGTTAACTTTTTTCTCGATGTGGGTTAGGCATTGAGCTGCTAACCAAGAGGCTGGACGTTCACCAGCTGCTCCACAGGAGAAAGATGAGGCTGTCTGACAGCTACTTTAGCGAACTGATTGGAAGAAATCTATATTTGTGCCCCTTCCAAAGAGAGGTGACCCAATGAAATACAGAAATCATCAAACAGCATCATAAATATCACATGCAAGTAAACTTTTACTGAAGATAATTTAAAAAACAGCTGCAGTCATACATTGACAGAGAACTGCCAGAAACTCAAGCTGGATTCAGAAGAGAATGTAAAATGAGTGATCTCATTGCTGATATCAGCTATATCTTGGCTGAAAGCAGAGAATATCAGAAAGATGTTTACTTGTGCTTTATTGACTATACAGAAGATTTCAACTGTGTGAATCATGACAAGCTATGAATAATTTTGTGAAGAATGGGTATTTTAGAACATTTACTTGTGCTCATGAGGAACCTGTACATAGACCAAGATGTGAACAGAACATGAGGTTACTGAATGGTTTAAAATTAGGAAAGGTGTGTATCAGGGTTGTATTCTTTCCCCATACTTATTCTGTTTGTATGCTGAGCAAATAATCTGAGAAGAGGGATTACATAAAGAAGCATGTGGCATCAGGATTAGAGGAAGACTCATTAACAACTTGCGATATGCAGATGATACATACAACCTTGTTTGTTGGAAGTAAAGAGGGCTAAAATACTGATGAAGATTAAAGACTGCAGCCTTCAGTATGGATTGTATCTCAGTGTAAAGAAAACAAAAATCCTTACCACTGGTGCAATAAATAACATCATGATAAATGGAGAAAAGATTATTGCCAAAGACTTCAATTTGCTTGGATCCACTATCAGCACTCTTGGAAGTACCAGTCAAGAAATCAAACAACATATTGCATTAGGCAAATCTGCAGGAAAAGACTTTTTTAAAAAAATGTTTAAGAGCAAAGATACCAATTTGAAGACTAAGGTGTGCGTAACTTAAGCCATGGTATCTTCCATTATCTCATATGAATGAAAGTTGGACAATAAATAAGGAACGCTGTAAAAGAATTGATGCATTTGAGTTATGGTGGTGGAGAAGAATATTAAAAGTATCATGGAATGCCAGAAGAGCAAACAAATCTGTGTTGGAAGAAGTACAACCAGACTATTCCTTAGAAGCAAGGATGGTGAGATTTTGTCTCTCATATACTTCAGACATGTTATCAGAAGGTACCAGTACCTGAAGAACAACATCATGCTTGGTAAAGTGGAAGGTCAGTGGGAAAAAAGGAAGACCCCACCCCACCCCCTGCCCCAAGGAGATGGATTGGCACAGTGGAAGCAGCAAAGGGCTCAAGTGTATGTGACAACAGTTGTGAGGATGGCAACGGCCTGAGCAGTGTCTTGTTCTTTTGTGCATAGAGTTGCTATGAGTCAGAACTCAGTGGCACCTAACAAAAACAGCATGAGTCGGAATTGACTTGATGGCAATGAGTAGTTTTGGTTTGGTTAGTTTTCAGAAGTTCAATTATGGTGTGTCTTGGCTTGGATTTCTTTTGATTTCTCCTGTTTGAGGTTTTTTCAGTTTCTTGATCTGTTAAGTTTATGACTCTCACTAAATATGGGAGGTTTTTGCCATTATTTCTTCAAGCAGTTTTTGTTCTTACCCTGTTTTCTTCTCTGTGTCTGGAACTCCAGTGACCCAAATGTTAGATTCTTTTGTTATAGTCCCATAGGTTTAGAAGTTCTGTCAATTTCATTTCTGTCTATCCCCTCTGCTATTCATATAAGGTATTAATTTCCATTGTTCTATCTTCTAGCTCATTGATATTTTTCTCTCCCCTCTGTTCTGCTGTTGATACAAAATCTACTTAGCGTTTTAATTTCTATTTAGTTCTTTATATCTTTCATGTGTTTGCTGAAACTTATTTCTTTGCCGTGGTTTTTATTTTTTACTTTGTTTTCAGCATGTTTATAGTTGTTGAAAATGTTTTATCTTGGTTGCTTTAAAATCTTGTCAGACAATTGTAACATTTCTATCATCTCATTGGTTTTCTATTTTTCTTTTAGTTGGAGATCTTCCTAGTTCTTGGTGTGAAAAGTAGTTTTTGGCTAAAACCTGGACCTTTTGTATTATTTAGCTGGATTTCTTTGTGATACTACTGTGGCAGGGGAAGGGAGGATTGCCACTTCATTACTGCAAGGTGGAGGTAGCAGCCTAAGTTCCACATTTGACCTCCATTGACACCCGAAATGGGAAGGAGGCGTGGATGTTCTGGCTCCCCACATGGTTTTCACTGACACCACATCAAGCGGGCTGTTTACTGGCTGGTGGGAATGAAAATTCAACTCTACTTGACTTTCTCTGACACCACACCAGGGAGGTGTTGGAGCATCTTTTAGCAGTCTCAAGAGAGTGACATTTTAGGCTTTCTACTCCATTTTTGGGCTCTATTTTTCTGTTTCTTCATATGCTATGTGATTCTTTTTGTTGAAAACTGGCCATTAAAATATTGTGTGGTAGCTCTAGACCCCCCCTCCCCCCTGTTTCCTGCTGAATTTGCTGTTCTTGATTGTTGAAGGCTGGCTGCTTTTGTCCATTTGTTCAGTGACTTTTGCACACTTTTTTTTTTTTTAAAGTTTTTATTGTGAATTATGTGGGTTTATATGGGAGAACATCAGTTTTACATTCATCCTATTGTATATCATTTCATTGCCATTATTACAATCCCCTCCATACATCATCAGACAACCAAAGGGTTTACCCTGCAAGCCTGCCCCTCGGTCGTCAGCACACAGCCCCTCTCCCTCTCTAGGTCTAGAGTCCCCAGCTGCTCCATCTCTCCACGTCATCATCTCTGCCTCCATTTCCGGTGTTACTCCTTCTCTGGGTAGGGTCCCACACTCCGCTCTTCTCACTTGATGGTCCCAGGGACCTCCACTCCTAGACTGCAAAATCAATCACTTCCCTCCTTTTGTTACAAAACATCTACTTAACATTTCCGACATTCACAGTCAGTCCTTATAGCAATTATTTATTATTGTACCACAAGACTCTTATCTCCATCTCCTTTCATTAGCCCTGTCCCAATAGATTGGAAACCATTCAGTGGAGATTGTACCTTCCCCCACCCTGTCTGGAACTAGGCTCCCTCTTGAAAGCTTGTAAGCCAATCACTTCTTGCCTTTATAACCTCCCCATTTTGGGTAGCCAATGTCTAAGTTGCCCATAGCTGTCAACCCTGTGTACTGAGGGGGTGGGAGTGATCCTCGCTGTAAAGATATGTTCCCTTTTTTGAGCTACTACATCCATAAGTATAGATTAAGTTCATCAAATTGTAGCAGGTTACTCTTTTTCCCCTCTTTCTTCTTCTACTTCTACCGTTGAAGCCAGGTCTAGTGGGTACTATCTGCAAGTATGGGTGTTCTTGTGCATCTCCCCTCACTTCATATCAGCTGGACTCTTCACTCTCTGCTCTAGTTTGCACACTATTTTTGCAAAGACTGTATTCTTTGTTGTGATCACTGAAGTTTCTTTTCCTTTAACTTGTATCAGCTAGTATTTTGATAGGGAGTGCCTTGAATGTCAGGAACTCAAAAACAAACCAAATCAATCAATCAAAAAAAATAAAACAGAAACTTCTAGTCTTTGAAGATTTACTCTGTGCTGAGAAATGCCTTCAACAGTTAGCTAGGCCATTACAACTTTGCCTTAGCCTTCATTTCCTTCCTGAACTGAGTCTAGAGATTAGCCAATGGTAAAAGCTTAAGAGTCTTTTGGGGTCTTTTCTGAGCATGTGCTGTGTCCTGGACTCTCTAAATTCCCAGTATAAATAGGTATTTTTGAATTTCCTAATTTTTAAAAGAAACTCTCTGCCCTGCTCTTCCTTCCAGTCTTTAGGCAGCCTATTTTGCGTATCTTAAATGTAGTCTTTTGCTCCATATAGTGGGTTTTTCATTTGCCTTACAACATTTTTGAGCATTGCTTGTCACTTTTCCGCCTTGAATGGTTTCCAAGTTAAGTGAAACAGAAATGAGCACTGTGTGTCAGTCCCTTGGGTAACCTCCATACAGGTTGGAACAGAGAAGCACAATAATTTGTGAAGAAGGACTGTTGTGCTCCAGAACTAGAGACCAGTGTCCCATACTAGAACACAGGCTGTTTTCTTCAAGATTGCCACCAAGCCAGGGAAGATGTGGAAAAAGGGCAAGTAAAAGTGACATAAAGCTTTCTTGCCATTTTGAAGTTGCCAGTTTAAAAATTAAAGGTTTACAGAATTTTCTCAGTTGCCATAAACCTTTGTTTTCTAAATTTCTGACAAAGTTGGTTCTGGCAGTTTCTGCTTGCTTACATGTTTCTATTGTGGGTTGGGTGTTTATAGCTGCTTGCTTTGCTACTTTGCTCTGTATTGCTCTTTTGAATTGGATCTTTTTTCTATTTTTGTCCAACTGGTTATTATTAGTACACTGACATCTACAGTATATTCTTTGAAATAGGACATTATGTGATTCATAGTGCAGATACCATATACAGTCATTCCCTGTTCAATCCCTGTTAAATCCCCATGAAGCCTAATATATTAAAACCATATGGTGGTACATCAGACAAAGCCAAGAGCTAGCGCTACTGGGTACAGTAGGCCAGCCTTGACAGGTGTGTGTTTGGGCCAGCAGATTAGAACATCGCACAGGACAGGGCTCAGGGAAAGGGGTAGCATATGGGGGCTGTGGAGAGGTGTCTGGGGGTACTGGTGTATGGGTGCTGGGAGCAAGGCTGGTGGTGGCTGTCCTGGCTGCTGCCCTGTTAGTGCTTCCTGATCATATGTAGCTGCTGCCACCACCACCCAGTGGTAAAGTCTTGTGAGCACCCTGGGCCCGACTGGCACTGCACATTCCTGTGACAGAAGTGGAGGAGCTGTACAAGGCGCTGAAGCATGGCTGGGCGTGAAAGTCTGCATGGCTGCTGAGTTTGTGAATGAAGCCAGGAGGAAGTAGAGGAAGAGGTGCTGTGAGAATTGGGGTGTGTCCTGGAGCCCTGCTGCTTGTTCACTCGGGGGGATTGGGGTCTTTAAAACCATTAAGGGGAAATAATAAACAAAAGCAGAGATGCTTTCCTTTTAAAATAAACACACACTAACAAAAATCACCTTATGGAACTACAGATGTACAAGGGTAAGTCTCAGAAGGTATTGCTACGAAAGTATAGAACTCTTAATAAACAATAATTTAAAAACGTGAATCTATTGTTTCTGAACATATCCTCCATCTAAATCTATGCACTTGTGAAGGTGGTGTTTCTATTTCTCTAACCCTTTCTCAAAGAATTATGTATGCTTCGATTTACACCATGTTGAAACAGCAGTTTTGGCATCTTCCAGGCACTCAATTTGTGTTTCCTTTAAGCATTCTTTGAGTTTTGGGAACAAATAGAGAAGTTTGAAGGGGCTTGATCAGGGCTGTAGGATGGATGAGTTAAAGTTTCCCAATGAAATTCTTATTGAGCAGTCCTTGCTATCCTCAAAGAATAAGCAGATATATTGTAATGG
>NW_006408764.1:3453524-3465043 GCF_000296735.1 Chrysochloris asiatica
TTTTTTTTTTTTTTTTAAGGCACCCTGGTAGCTAGTGGTTATAAGTCAGGCTGTTAACCTCAATGACAGCAGTTCAAAACTACCAGCTGTTCCAGCAGAAAGATCAGGCTTTCTGCTCCCGAAAAGATTTACAACTTCAGAAACTCTATGCAGGGTCTCTATGATTCGGAACCAACCCTACAGCACACTAACACCACTACCACCACCACCACCACCACCAAGACCTAGGAGTCCTGGTGTGGTGCTCTGGGTTAATGCGCTGGACTGCAAAGTCACTTTTAACCTCAAGGTTGGTTCAAGCTCACCAGCTGCTCCTCAGAAGCCCTATGTAGGGTCACCTTGGGTGAGAACCAACTTGACGGCATTTAACAACAGCACTAAGGAGTCCCGGAATGGTGCTTTAGGTTAAGCATTTGACCTCAAGGTTGATTTGAACCACAAAGTTGGCGGTTCAAACTCACCGGGTGCTCCTCAAAAACTCTGTATAGAATTGCTGTGAGTTGGAACCAACTTGACAGCATTTAACAATAACACCAAGACTAAGGAGTCATGTTGTGGCACCGAAGGTAAATACTGGACCACAAAGTTGGTTTGAATTACAAGGTAGGCAGTTCAGATTCAACCAGCTATTCCTCAGAAACCCTAAACAGGGTTTTCTATGAGTCCGAACTGACTTGAAAGCACTTGACAATAACAACAAACAAAACTTAAGGGGAGTGTGGTGGCTCCATATGATAAGCACTGGACTGCAAACTACAAGGTCCGCAGTTTGAGCCCACCAGTTATCCATGGGAGAAAGATGATGCTTTCTGCTCCAGAGATTTAAATCCTCAGAAACCCTATGTAGGGAAGCTATGAGTTGAAACTGACTTGATGGCAATCATCTATTGATCGCAGTGATATATTTAAACATGTTTTGATTGGAATAAACCATACAAACTTACACCCTAGTAGCAATATTTTTGGACTTAACCTGATATATGTGGTTGGCTGTTGCCTGACTGGATATTGAGCAACACTTTCCTATATGTAAGAAAGCTATTGGACTATTTGTGCTTCCTTGCTTGTATAATCTACTCTTGATAGTATCTCAGAAGAGATTGATTTAAGACATTCCCTATACTATACTGACTTATTAATTAATACTCATTCCCAAATGGTCTTTTTATAACCACAGGTAGAGGAATTAGGATAAACAACACATATTGAGTAAGAAAAAAGTATTTTTTTTCTTTATTAAACAAAACTATTGTTTTTGTTTTGTGTGGGGTTTTTAAAAAACTTTTTATTGTGAATGAGTAAAGATTTACAGACAAGATCATCAGTTTTACATTCAGCAAATCATACACTGGGTTTCATCTCAGTGGTTACAATCCCCTCCATACAAAAACTTTCCCCACTTACTCCTGTTGCTTCCTATTTCCATTCCACCCTCCTTCCTATTCTTAACTTTGTCCTTAGGTAAATGTTGCCCTTTTGATTTTGAATGATTGACACAATTCCAGGGCAATTCCAAGACTTGTCTCACTAGTGTTGTCATCCCGCCTATCTACTGCTTGGCTGAAAATTGGGCCAGGAGGGTGAATTCCTTTCCAAACCTGAAAGGTGATCAAGGGCCATAATCTCAGGTTCCTCCAGTCTCTTTCTGACCAGTAAACACTGTCTTTAAAAAAATAATTTTGAGTTTTGCTCCACATTTACCCCACTCTATCTGGGACCTTCTAATGGGATCCCTTTCAGAGCGATTGGTAGTGGTAACTGGGCACCAGTTAGTTTTTCTGGTCTTAGAGTCATGGAGACTCATGTTCAGATGTTTCATTAGTCTATTGGGCTAATTGATTCCAAGACTCTTCAATTTTTAATCATTCTTTTTTTTGCACATGGAGAGACAATAGCTATACCTTAGGTGACCACTCAGTCAGAAAGAGACTGGAGGAGCCTGAGATTAAAAGTTACATGTAGAACATTGTCTTTATGGACTATGCTGAGTCCCCAGGTCCAGCAACTCATTGCCTTAAGATGTTTTATTATATCTAAGAAGTTTTCATCATTTTGCCTGGTGTATGCTCTACAACATTCATAATTGTGTTTGTAGGAAAGGTAAATACTCATGTACAAATACCTGCTTTCAAACATATATATATATATATGTATATATATATTGTTGTTGTTATGTGCCGTCGAGTCGGTTCTGACCTATAGAGACCCTGAGCAGGGTTTCTGAGGCTGTAAATCTTTATGGGAGCAGAAAGCCTCATCTTTCTTCCGCAGGGCAGCTGGTAGTTTCGAACTGCTGACCTTGAGGTTCACAGCCTGATTCGTAACCACTACTCTACCACAGCTCCATATATATATATATTCCCACTCTTCTTCTCATTCCTATTCAGCCTGTGTCTCTGTCCATATACGTACCCACAGAACACTGTTATTCCAAGGCTGTGTATATATCACTATTTACCTCTATCCCTTTTAGCCCTTGCATACCTTCCTATATCTTTACTTGTCTTCATCATTCTTCTGCCAACCTCCCTTTTCTATATTGCCTTCCCATCTCCTGAGTTAACATGTGTACACTCTCTAGCCTGTGAATTTCTCTCCCTTCCCTCCTACCCCTGGTAACCATCAAAAAATGTTCCTTTTGGTATGAAAACCCTTTCTTGAGTTTTCATAATAGTGTTATCATACAATATTTGCCCTTTTAAGATTGACTAATTTCACTTAGCATAATGTTCTCCAGGTTCATCCATGCTATAGCGTGTTTCTCAGATTAATCATTATTCTTCAACATTATATAGTATTCTGTTCTGTGTATGTATCAAAATCCATTTTTCCATTAAAGGGCATTTAGGCTGTCTCCATCTTTATGCTATTGTGAACAGTGCTGCACTGACATAAGTAGATGAATGCATCATGTCCTGGCTCTTATTTCTTGTGGCTATATACCAAGTAAAGGGATTGCTGGGTCATATGGTATTTGTTTCCAGCTTTATGAGGAAGCTCCATAGCATTTCCCACAGTAATTGAGCCATTTTATAGTTCCACCAGCAATGTAGGAGGATCCCAGTCTCTCCACACCCTTGCCAATATTAATGTTGGGGTGAAAGGAAATCTCATTGTTTTGATTTGCATCTCTCTAATGGCTAATGGTTACAAAACTTCTTCATATGCTTGTTGACTGCCTGAATGTATTCTTTGGTGAAGTATCTGTTCATATTCTTTGTTCATTTTTAGATTGGATTGTTTGTCTTCTTCTTGTAGTAATGTTGTAGTTTTCTATAAATTTCAGAAATTTGGACTTGTATATTTATTTTGTAAATATTTTTCCTTGAAACTATCAAAGCTATATTCTCTTTTCGGCTTTAATTAGTCTTTGGCTACGTGCTCTGCTTCCTCTTGGCCCTGCACTTGCTGCAGATCTTGCACAGGGCTTTCTCACAGCTCCTTTTTTTTTTTTTTTTTAAAGTTTTTATTGTGAATTGAGTGATAGTTTATATGGAGAACATCAGTTTTACACTCATAGTTTCATTGCAATGATTACAATCTTCTCTGTGCATCATCATTCAACAGTATTTGCTTCTATTCCCTCTGTTTTGTTTTTTGTTTTTTTAGGATGTACACAAAAACACTCAGGAATATATAACAATGTAAACACCAAAAGGCACATTCTGCAAGCCTGCCTCCTGGCCGCCAGCACACAGCCTTTCATGAGTGTAGAGTATTCAGCTGCTCCCTCTCCATGTCCTCATCTCTGCCTCCATCTCTGGAGCTACTGCTTCTCTGGATAGGGTTTCACATTCCACTCATGCTCATCTCCCTTGGGTCCTAGGGTCCTCTGTTCCTGGATTGTAAAATTTAACTACTCCCCCATTTTTGTTACAAAACTTCTACCTTTACGGTTGTGACAATCATATTTAGTCATGATAACAGTTACTATTGAATTATAAGAATCTTATCCCCCATCTCCTTTTACCAGACTCATTTAGACAAGATGAAACCTATTCAGTGGGGATTCTATCTTCCTCTGCACACTCTTGAAACTAAACTCCTTGAAAATTTGTAAGCCAGTTACCGTACCTCCCCCTCCCCCCCCCCAATTTTAGGTAGCCAGTGTTTAAGTTGCCCATCCCTATCAACCCTGTGTACTCAGGGGATGGGAATGATCTTTGATGTCTCACAGTTCTTTTTAGGGATTACTCTTACCTGGCCTAATCCCTGAGCTCCATATCTGAGATGGGAACATCTTCTTGACCTTCTCCTGGCTCTGCACAGGACCCCTATCCAGGCACTTAGGAATATGAATGCAATTTCATGTTTGCTTTTTCTTAGCTAGGCTTCATGATTTGCTAGGGCTTGGAATGGTGTTGGTTCTCAGTAGATATTTGTTAAGGAAATTAGTGAATGACCAAAATATTTGCCTCTTTCTTTTTAGACCTTCTAAATAGTTTTATTGTAAATGATCTTGTATTTTAGAGAACTCATCTTATTTCCCAACTTTTCTGTTGATCTTTGTATGCTAGTCAGTGTGTCTGTACTTTGTGATAATTTCATCTAGCTTTACTTCATGACCTCTTCAATATCTCATGCTCCAAATATTTATTGATTTGACAGTGAAGTCTTTCATTGGTCTAATACAGTCATATAATGACCACTTCCACACTTGCTTTGTAGTCACCTGTGGCCTGCTAAGTCTGTTGATCTTAATTTTGCTGTTTCTGACTTGATGCCAATCTCCTCATTCCCAGATTCAGGCTTCTTCTGGAGAAACCAAATACACTGGTGCCTTGGATTGTGCAAAGAAGCTGTACAAAGAGGCTGGGATTAGAGGCATCTACAAGGGGACTGTGCTGACCCTCATGCGAGGTAACTTTTGACCTTCGGGCGGGGGGTCATATGAGGTGGGTCTGCTACAGAGGTTCGTGTCTAGGTCTCCAGGCTGACCTTGGCACCATACATGCCACAGCTCTGGCAAAATTGGTAGTCAGTGTGTGTCCTGGCATTAGGTTGCCTTGCCTCTTGCCAGCATGGACACAGATAAGCATGGGCAGGGTGAGCCATTCATGCTTTTGGGGGGTGGCTTGCAGACCCTCAAAGGTGGATGCCATTTCATTAGCAGTTGCAGAGAGTGGCAAGGAGATAGAAATTGAAACTGGAAGGATGAGTAGAAAAAAAAAAAAATGACTTAGGAACAGTTAGGCGTTCCCTGGATTTGAGTGGCATGTCATGCTGGGGTAGGGGTGGGAGAGACAGAGATAGCCCCACCTTTGTCCTGAGTTAGCAGCTTAGAGACCTAGTGTATGTGCTGTTGTTGTTAAGTGCTACTGAGCCAGTTCCGACTCATAGCAGCCTTATATAGGGTTTCCAAGCAGTGGCTTGTGGGTTTGAACTGTCGACCTTTGTGATTAGCAGTCCAGTGCTTATCCTACAGGACTCCACCACATGTACTAACTTTGTCTGTAATTCACTAGAAATGAGCATGAAAGTGGGGTTCACTCAGAGGGGACCTTTTAGCTGAAACGATGTCATGCATATTGTGCTTACACAGTGTTCTGAAGATGAAATTGGGTCATAGGTGTTTGTGCTCAGTAACACGAGTGCCCACCCCAAGCAGCATTGGTAACTGTAAAGTGATTATTACACATAGAAAGTAGCAATTGAGGAACTTCTCAAGAAGCCTTGAAGGATCCAGGACCAACCTTGGGTTCTTCTAACTTTAGGAAATTTGTGGGGATTTTATATCCTTTAATTGATTTCTTTCTTGTTACTAATAGATGTTCCAGCTAGTGGGATGTATTTCATGACATACGAGTGGCTGAAAAATATCTTCACTCCAGAGGGAAAGAGGTGAGTAGAGCAGAAAACCTTACAAACCACGTTCCCTGATCCTGGTGGATTGCCCTCTCCTGTGGATGGGTCTGAGGGCAGAAATGGGACATGCTCCTGGCACCAGGTTCACTTTCCTGTCATGGCTGCTGAGGTCCAGTTCACACCTTCCAGTTTGTGCTTCATCTAATGGAGAAAGTATATGAAATAGACACATGAAACTTCCTCCAAGAGCGGCAGCTGCTAGGTCATGGGAGCCCTGGCCTTGGGCCTTCTTCTTCCAGCCAGTTTCCCTCTCTGTAACTGCCCTGTGTGCCATAGGAAGGATGGTCTGAAGCAACCCCAGAGCTTTTGTCTGAGCTGGGCTTGTTACTGTTGTTCCACAGTGTCAGCGAGCTCAGTGCACCACGGATCCTGGTGGCTGGTGGTATTGCAGGGATCTTCAACTGGGCTGTGGCGATTCCCCCAGATGTGCTCAAGTCCCGCTTCCAAACTGGTGAGGTGGATGTGTATTGGAGTGGTCCCAACACTGGCTGTTCTTGGGGTGCAAAGCTCCTAAGACCCTGGGGGATTATCACTGACCACACATTATCCAGCATTTGTCTGGCCCACATTGTGTTCTAAAAACTCTAGAGTAATGTTCATGTCAGCCTAAACACAAAATAAGTGATATAAGAAGTCAAATCTGCTCTTCTTCTGCATGAGTGGAGTGGAATGGTTGTTTCATTATTTCTCTTCCCTGTGTCCTCAGCACTAGTAATCCAAGCATTTGTGCCTGCTTGGCCCAAAGTGTACTGTGTTGTGTGGGACCTGGTCCCAGGATGACCCACAAGTTGCTGTCTTTGTAGTGCTGTGACCCTACAGGAAGTCCCCATGTGGGGACTTACTCAGGAAACTTCCTAAGGTTTTAACAACTGGGTTCTGCTCCACAGCCCCTCCTGGTAAATATCCTAATGGTTTCCGAGATGTGTTAAGGGAGCTAATCCGGAATGAAGGAGTCACTTCCTTATACACAGGCTTCACTGCTGTGATGATCCGAGCCTTCCCAGCCAATGCAGTAAGTGGTTGGCAAGGGCTGTGCTTTCCTTTTAGGGTAGGGAGCAGGTGGGCTGGCTTTTACTCACTCCTGGTATTGGATTAAGGCGCTCTGGTGACACAGTGGTTAAAGGGCTTGGCTCCTCACAGAAAGATCAGCAGTTTAAGTTTAGCCATGCCAGCTGCTCGGTGGAAGAAAGATGCAGCAGCCTGTGGCTGTAAAGATTTATAGCTTTAGAAACCATATGGAGCAGTTCTACTCTCAACTGTAGGGCTGCTGTGAGTCAGAATCAGCTGCCACAGAAGGTTTTGGTTTTGGGGATTGGATTCCCTAAATACTGCCCTGAACCAGAGCCTCCTTTTTTGCTTTTTTTTTTTAAAAAAAAAAGTTGTCAGAGGGATTTGCCTTATAGCATTCTCTAAAGGGAGGGGCTTTGATTTCTTGACTTTGTTATCAGGAGTAGAAAGTTGTGGAACAAGTATTTTCTTCCCCTTATAGAATGAGAGAGGAGGGAGTGAGGTTAGGGAGGGATTCCACCTTGACATAACTTTTGTCTTTCTTCCAATCCTTTCTTAGGCCTGTTTCCTTGGCTTTGAAGTTGCCATGAAGTTCCTCAATTGGGTCACCCCCAATTTGTGAGACTGAAGGCTTCTCCAGACATCTGGATGTTGTAAACTGTTACAGAGGGGGATCAGTGAGCCGGACTGGGAAGTCCCAAAGGGTGAGGGGGAACGGGGATGATGAGATCAGAGCTCTAGGTGTGGGCTTGATGAGACTGTGGCCTTAATAACTTGATATGCCATTTTGAAACTTGAATTCATTCTTGTCAATTTAAGGAGTCTCAAGACAATTTGGAGATTTACATAGGTAAATAGCTTCTAAATCTGCTACCATTTATAGCCAGAGTGCTATCTACCTCTTTACTGCTGGCATTACTACTTACATGTTTTTGACCAGCTGACATCCTCTTTAATTTCTAGGGCACCATCTGATCCAGTGATGCACATAAGAATGTGGACTTGAGGTTCACATCTCTTTGATCATGTGGACTGGGCATGTGTACATGTGGGCAGATAGGTTGTCTACAGTTGGGTTTAGTTTCTTTATGCATGCAAGTAATCAAGAAGTAAAACTAGAGTGTACTGATTTCCCAAGAACAGGTGGAGAGTGAAAACAGTTTTCAATAATCAGTCCCAGCTTGCTGGGGTAAGTGAGAAAGCCCAGGGTGTAGGAAGGCTGTTTTTTGCACATTCTTCCCTTGTGAAAGCACCCTATTTTAACAGGAATCAATAAATACTGTCTCTAATTTTGTAGTGTGTGATTGTTTGTTTCTTTTGACTCTGGACCGTTTCAGTAGGCAGCCTGTGACTTTAGTTGTTTGTCTGGGACCTAGTATCCTTCCCTGGGAGCCTCAGGCAAAGGATTACAACTGAAGAAAGTGGAGGAAGTACGAAACAGCCCAGCCTTCCCCAGTCCCTGCTGCTGGAGGGAGACTGGATGGGGCTTGGTTACTTATCTGTAACTGTCCCTAGTGCAGGCCTGACATGCAGGTCCTCATGAAGCCCAGCCTGCCATCTGTACCTTCATTCATTTCCCTCTCTGCCATCAGCCACCGGGATGTCTGTTGTCCTGGAAGGGCAAAAGCAAGCCCAAGTTATTCATATGTGGACTTTGAGGTCACCATAGGATCTTATGTCATCATCTTCCCTTTCTTAGTCAAGCCAATGAATGATGATATCCAGGTATGGTCAGAGTGGAGAGTCCTAAGCCAAGGCATCCTTGCCTTGTGGAGGGCAGGACCTGCTGCAGCTACTAGAACCGGATTTCTCTGTCGTCATCCTCTGTATTGCTGTCAGTTACAGTTCTGCTACCACTTCCCATCCCACTACAGTGACACAGAGCCCCTTGGACTTTGGCTTTAGAACCACCACTGTGTAAATAGGCAAAGGGAGTTGGGGGTGTGACTTACCTGGTGGAAAGCTAAAGATTTGGGGGCTTAAGGAAGGAAGTTTTATTCTTTTTTTAAATGTTTTATTGTGAATTATGTGATAGTTTACATGGGAGAACATTAGCTTTACATTCATCCTGTTGTATATCGTTTCATTGTCATGGTTACTATCCCCTCCATGCATCATCAACCAACCAAAGGGTAAACCCTGCAAGCCTGGCCCCCAGTCTTCTCCCTCTTTGGGTCTAGGGTCCCCAGCCGTTCCATCTCTCCACATCCTTGTCTCTGCCTCTATCTCTGAAATCACTGCTTCTCTGGGGAGGGTCTCGTTCTCCACTCTTCTCCCTTGATGGTTCTAGGGACCTCCGCTCCTGGATTGCATAGTCAATCACTCCCCTCCTTTTGCTACAAAACATCTACCTTTACATTTCCAACCCTCACAGTCAGCCCTGATAACAATTATGCACCATTGTACCACAAGAGTCCTATCCCCATCTCCTTTCATCAGCCCAGACAGATTGGATACTACTCAGTGGAGATTCTACCTTCCTCCACACCCTCTGGTTCTAGGCTCCTTCTTGAAAGCTTGTAAGCCAGTCACTACTTGGCTTTGTAGCCCCCCATTTCAGGTAGCCAATGTCCAAGTTGCCCATCCCTGTCTATCCTGTGTACCAAGGGGGTGGAAATGCTCCTTGTTGTAAAGATTTATTCCCTCTTTTGAGCTACCGTATCCATAGGTGTAGGTCAGGTTCATCAAGTTGTATCAGATTACTCTTTTTTGCCTCTTCTTTCTTCTTCTAGTTGAGTGCTGATCATCCAGTCATTGAAGCCAGGTCAAGTGGGTATTATCTGCAAGTGTGGGTGTTCTTATGCATATGCCCTCTCTTCTTATCAACTGGACACTTCACTCTCCACTCTAGTCCTCTGTGGCTATATCACTGACTCTAGGCCCAAGAATCCCCAGGTCTTGCCACACTGCTGACTAACCAAGTCTCTACCCGGGTTCACAGAGTCTATTGAACGTTGTAGGGCTTAGCTTGCAGCTTCATTGCTGTTTTTCCCTTACTTCTCCTTATTGGTGATGAACGTGGTCATCAATCAGAAGGAAGCTTTATTCTTGAGAAGCTACTTCTAGATAACCCAAAAGGAATCATAACCAAGTAGCAAATAACATTTTTTTTCAAGATGAAAATGGTGTACCCTCTGCCTGGGAAGGTTAATCCAGTGCTAATCCTGTAATCTTGCCCTCCCTCCCCCATGCTGGGGGATGTCTTTGTTTAAATCGTTCACTGATTGGAAGATGGCCACACATATGTGTCTCCTGAAACTTTCTTGGCACTACCCAGTCCTTAGACTGTGATGAAATCTTGGCCTTTGCCCGAATCCCTTGTGAGTGCATTTGCATTCCAGTCAAATGTCAGCCTTTTCTCATGGCTCAGGTTCACTTTTATAGTCTGTTCTTCTGGTTAGTTTGCCCTTTGGAAGATATTCCATTTTAAAATGGTATGTTTTGGTACCTTGATGTTAGTGGGGGTAGATTATTTTCCTCTTTTGAGTGTTCAATAGATGTTAAATTAAATAGGGAAGCCCCTGGAGGCATATTTGTGAAGGAAGCAGAGCAGATGGTGACTCCCTCTGGTTGGCGCTTCCTCTTTACCATGCACTTTGAAATGCCACCTGTTCCTGATATATCTCTTCTCTCTTATATGGGGGCTATGTGTATTTTTTGGGGGGGGGAGAGGGAAGGTTGTCTGTGACAGTCACAGACAAAACTAGATGGTGATTGTTAAAACAACCAACCAGTGATAACTGCCTCACCCAGATACACAGAAAGAAAAACTGGGGCAAAGGTGAGGGACAGAGGGCAGGTTGTTGCAATAACAGCCTGTTAGAAGCACAGTAGCACCGTTTTTGCTGTAAAGTCATACAATCTCCACCCCACAGTTCTTTCCCTGCAGCCTTTTGAGGCTGAAACCCCAACACAGATAACCTTTTTTAATGGCCTGTTGGGTTCCTTATCTGATTATTCCCACACAATTCAACATTTAACAGGTGGGAATTTTTGTCTTATTTTACAGATGTGGAAGCCAAGCCTCAGAAAGGTAAACTGATTGCCAAGGTCACTTTGGTAATAGAGTTGTTGTTAAGTGCCAAGAAGTCATTTCCAACCCATAGCAACCCTGTGTAGGGTTTCTGAGGACCAGCTGGTGAATTTGAATGGCTGACCTTGTGATTCAAACCGATTTTGCAGTCCAGTGCATTAACACAAAGCGCCACACCAGGACTCCTGGTAATAGAGTGGATACTGGTGTATTGGCATCCATAGGCCTGTAAAAGGTCTTTGAAGCTATTGGAAAGTTTGAGGGGTTGCTTGACCTAAGCTCCTGGACACCTGTGTACACTGCAGGGTCAAAGCCCATGTACCTGGCCTGTGAGTGTAGTCAGAGATGGCATAAATTATCCCAACAGGCACTGGCAGGACACTAGGGCTCCCTTTTATCTTTTATCTTTATGGTAAATATCTAGGCCTGTGGCTTCCCAGTCAGGTTCCCCCATGATTCCCAGGTTTTGTCCTTTCTGGGTGTCCCAGAGGTAGAACTTGGGTCCACTGCAGTCTTTTTTTTTTTTTAATTAATTAATTTTTTTCTTAAATGTTTTATTGTGAATTATGTGATAGTTTACATGGGAGAACATTAGTTTTACATTCATTCTATC
>NW_006408764.1:3465394-3505692 GCF_000296735.1 Chrysochloris asiatica
GAAACTACCAGCTGCTCCGCAATAGGAAGATGAGGCTTTCTGCTCCCGTAAAGATTTACAACCTCGGAAACCCTGTTCAGGGTCGGAACCGACTCCAAGGCACTTAACAACAACAACAACAACAAGAGTATAGATGCTTGTTAAAATAGCTCTCATGGAAGAGGCTCTGGAGTCTTTAAGGACAACTCCCTTTCCCAAACTCTGTTGCCCACTGGAAGTTCACGAATACTTCTAAGGTAAAATAGAAACTTGTTAGGTATATTACATGTCTATCAATTTGACATACTCTGGTGGCTTGCATGTTGTGGTGATGCTGGGATTATGATGCTGTACCACTGGCATTTCAAATGTCAGGGTCACCCATGGTGGACGGGTTCCAGTGGAGCTTCCAGACTAAGGAAAGACTTGTTAAGTGTCATCGAATCGGTTCCAATTCATAGTTACCTGTATAGGGTTTCCAAGAAGTGTTGGTGGGTTTAAACCACCAGCTTTGCAGTTAGCAGGCCAGTGCTTAATTCTACACCAGGAATCCAAGAACAGACTAGGAAGAAAGAATAGATGGTCCACTTCTGAGGGATTAGCCTTGGAAAACCTTATGAACAGCAGCAGAACACTGTCTGATATCGTGCTGGAAGATGAGCCCTTCAGGGTGGAAGACACTCAGTACCAACAGGAAAAAGTGCCTCCTCAGACTAGAGTCAACTTGAAAACATGAATGAAGCAAAGTTTTGGGGACCTTCATTTGGTGATGGGGCACAACTCAAAATGAGAAGAAACAGCTGCAAATATCCATTGATAATTGGAACATGGAATGTACAAAATATGAATATAGAAAAATGAAATGGAACACACAAATGATATGCTAGGTATTATGAGCTACAATGGACATTCAAAATTGGCCATTCTGAATCTGAAAATCATATGGTTTACTATGCCAAGAATAACAAAGAGGAATGGCATCACTTTCATCATCAAAAAGAACATTTTAAGATCTATCTTGAAGTACAATGCATATACCTACAAGGAGACCAGTTAATATCACTATTCAAATTTATACACCAACCCTAATGCCAATGATGATGAAATTGAAGAATTCCACCAACTTCTTCAGTCTGAAATTGATCAAACATGCAATCAAGATATACTGATAATTACTGATGATTGGAATGCAAAGGTTGGAACCAAACAGGAAGGCTTGGTAGTTAGAAATATGGCCATGGTGATAGCAATGGTGCTGCAGATCACATGATAGAATTTTGCAAGACCAATGACTTCATGTAAATACCTTTTATAACAAAATAAAATATGACTGACTATACACATGGCCATCACCAGATGGAATACACAGAAATCAAATGGACTATATCTGTGGGAAGTGAAAATGGAAAAGCTCCATATCATTAGCCAAAACAAGGCCAAGGGCAGATCTGTGGAACAGATTCATCAATGGTTGTTGTTATGTGCCATGAAGTCCGTTCTGACTCATAGCGACACTGGGTTTTTGAGGCTGTAAATCTTTACAGGAGCAGAAAGCCTCATCTTTCTCCCATGGAACAGCTGGTAATTTCGAACTGCTGACCTGAGGTTCGCAGCCCAATTCGTAACCACTACACTACCAGATCTCCTTAGATCATCAATTACCCATATGTAAACTCAGGCTGAAACTGAAGAAAATTAAATCAAGTCCACAAAAACCAAATATGACCTTAAATATGTTGTTGTTAAGTGCTGTTGAGTCAGTTCTGACTCATAGTGACTCTGTATAGGGTTTCCAAGGAGCATTTGGTGAGTTTGAACCCAAACTTGTGGTTCAAAGCAACGTTACAGTCCAGCACATTATCCTTCAGCACCACAGCAGGACTCCTTGAATATAACCCATCTAAATTTAGAAATCATTTGAAGAACAGATTTGATGCATTAGACACTAATGACCAAAGACCAGATGAGTTGTGGGATAACATCAAGAACATCATACAGGAAAAAAGCAAAAGGTTGTTAAGAAGGAAAAAAAAAAAGAAGGAAAAGGCCAAAGTGGATATCTTAAGAGGCTCTGAAACTTGCTCTAAAGCAAATGGAAGAAATGAAGAGATAAAAGAGCTGAACAATTTCAGAGGGCAGTTTGAAAGGACAAAGTCAAACATTATAATGAAATGTGCAAAGACCTGGATTTAGAAAACCAAAAGGGGAGAGCATGCTGAGCATTTCACAAGTTGAAGGAACTGAAGAAAGAATTCAAGCTTCAACTTTCAATAGTGAAGTTTGTCCTATGGACAAAATGGAGTCCTGGTGTGGTGCTGTGGGCTAATGCGCCAGACTGCAAAGCCATTTGAACTGCAAGGTCGGCGGTTCAAGCTCACCAGCTGCTCTTTGGAAACACTATACAGGGTCACTATAGGTCAGAATTGACTTGACGGCGCTTGACAACAGCAACAACAATGGACAAAATATTGAATGATGCCGAAAGCATCAAAAGAAAATGGAAGGGTACATCAAGTCACCCAAAAGAAATGGCCAATGTTTAACCATTTCAAGAGGTAGCATATGATCAAGTCAATGGTACTGAAGAAAGAAGCCCAAGGTATACTGAAGGCATTGGCAAAGAACAAGGCTCCAGGAACTGAAATAATTCAACAAACTGATGCAACACTGGAGGCACGTACTCATCTATGCCAAGAAATATGGAAGACAGCTACTTGGCTAGATGATTGGAAGAGATCCATATTTGTGCCGTTTCCAAAGAGAGGCGACACAGTGGAATGCAGAAATCATGGACAATATTATTAATATCAAATGCAAGTAAAATTTTGCTGAAGATAATTTAAAAACAGCTGCAGTCGTATGTTGACTGGGAATTGCCAGAGGCTCAAGCCGAATTCAGATAAGGTTGTTAAACAAGGGATATTATTTCTGAAAGCAGCAAATACCAGAAAGATGTTTATTTGTGCTTTATTGACTATGTGCTTTATTGGCTTTCAACTATGTAGATCATGACAAGTTATGGATAACATTGCGAAGAATGGGTATTCCAGAGCGCTTGATTGTGCTCATGAAGAACCCATACATAGGCCAAGAGACAGTCATTCAAACAGAACAAGGGGACACAAAATAGTTTAAAATCAGGAAAGGTGTGCACCAGGGTTGCATTCTTTGACCATGCTTATTCAATCTGTATACTAAGCAAATAACTGAGAAACTGGAGGAGCATGGCATTAGGATAGGAGGTAGACTCATTAACAACTTGTGATATGCAGCTGATACAACCTTGCTTGCTGAAAGTAAAGAGGACTTAAAATACTGATGAAGCTCCAACACCACAGCCTTCATTCAGTATGGTGTGTACTTCAATGTAAAGAAAACAAAAATCCTCACTACTGGACCAGTAAACAGCATCCATATAAATGGAGAAAATATTAAAATTGCCAAAGATTTCATTTTGTATGGATCCACTCTCAACACTCATGGAAGCAGCATCCAAGAAATCAAACGACACACTGCATTTGGCAAATATGCTGCACAAGACCTCTTTAAAGTGTTGAAGAGCAAAGATGTCAGTTTGAGGAGTAAGGTGCTTCTGGTCCAAGACATGGTATTTTCAGTAGCCTCATATGCATATGAAAGTTGGATAATGAATAATGAAGACCATAGAAGAATTGATGCATTTGAGTTAAATTCGCTATTAGTGGAAACCAACTCAACAGCACCTAACAACTAACTTCTTCAATTTGAAATTGATCAGTCATGCAATCAAGATGCATAGATAACTGCTGGTAATTGAAATAGGAAATTTGGAAACAAAGGAGGGACTAGTAGTTAGAAAATACAGACTTGGTGATAGAAATGACACTGGAGATCACAAAATCGAATTTTACAAAATGAAAATATCCTTGTTTTTTAAACACATAAATGGTGATTATTACATGTGGACCTCAACAGATTGAATACACAGGAGTCAAACTGACTACATCTGTGGGACAAAATGATGAAGAAGTTTGATATCATCCATCAAAACAAAACATGGGCTGAAAGTGGAACAGGCCATCAATTGCTCATATGAAAGTTAAGGTCGAAGCTGAAGAAAATTAAAACAAGTCCACAAGAGTTAAAATACAACCTGAATTTAAAGACCTTCTCAAGAACAGATTTGATGCATTGAATACTAATAATGGAAGACCAGATGAGTTGTGGGATGACAAGAACATCAGACATGAAGAAAGCAAAAGGTCATTTAAAGACAGGAAAGAAAGAAAAGACCAAAGTGGATGTCAGGAGAGACTCTGAAATTTACTCTTGAACATAAAGTAGCTAAAGCAAATGGAAGAAATGATGAAGTAAAAGAGCTGAAGACTTCAGAAGAAATCAAAAGAAAGATATCAAATTAAGTATTACAATGAAATGTCAAAGATCTGGAATCAGAAAATCAAAAGGGAAGAACGCTCTCAGCGTTTTTAAGCTGAAAGAAGGAAAGAAAAGTTTAAACTTCAAGTTAGCAATATTGTAGGATTCTTTGGGCAAAGTATGGAGTCCTGGTGTGGTGGTATAGGATAAGCACTGGACAGCAAAATGAGTTTGAACTACAAGGTTAGTGGTTCATACTCACCAGCTGCTCCTCAGAAACCCTATACAGGGTTGCTGTGAGTCTGAACCAACTAGACAACACCTAACAACAACAATGGGCTAAATATTGAATGATGCAGAAAACATCTAAAGAAATGAAAGGGATACACAGTCACTACCAAAAAGAATTGGTTGACATTCAACCTATACATGATCAAGATCTAATGGTATTGAGGGAAAAAGTCCAACTTACACTGAGATATTAGTGAAAGACAAAGACTCCAGGAAATGACAATACCAACTGAAATGTTTCAGCAACTGATGTAACACTGGAAGCACTCACTAGTCTGTACCAAGAAATTTGGAAGACAGCTACTTGACCAATTGAATGGAAGAGATCCATATTTGTGCCCATTCCAAAGAAAGGTGACCCAACAGAATGTAAAAATTATTGTACAATATCATTAATATGCATCAACATGCAAGTAAGGTATTGCTGAAGGTAATTCAAAAACAGTTGCATACTCATACTTCACAATGTTGTCCATAGCTTGTCATGATCCACACAATCGAAAGCCTTTGTGAAGTCAATAAAGCATAAGTAAACATCTTTCTGATATTCTCTGCTTTCAGCCACAATCCATCGGACATCAGCAATGATATTCTTAGTACTACAGCCTCTTCTGAATCTGGCTTGAACCTCTGGAAGTTCTCTGTCAATGTATGCTTGCAGCCGTTTCTGTATTACCTTTAGTAAAACTTTACTTGCATGAGATATCAAAGAGATTGTCCAATGATTTTCGCATTCCATTTGGTCACCTCTCTTGGAATGAGCACAAATACAGATTTCTTCCAATTAGTTGGCCAGATAGTTGTCTTCCAAATTTCTTGGCAGAGATGAGTGAGTGCCTCCTGTGCCGCCTCACTTTCTTGAAAGATTTCAATTTTTATTCTATCAATTCCTAGTGCCTTGTTCTTTGCCAATTCCTTCAATGCAACTTAGACTTCTTTCCTTCAGTATCATTGGCTCTTGATCATATGTTACCTCTGGAAACAGTTGAACATCAACAATTTCCTTTCGGTACAGTGACTCTGTGTATTCCTTCCATCTTCTTCTGATGCTTTTTGCATCATTCAATAATTTGCCTAGAGAATCTTTCAATAACAAAAGCCGAGGCTTGAAATTTTTTTTTTCAGTTCTCCCAGCTTGAGAAATGCTGAACCTGTTCTTTTTCGGTTTTCTGACTCCAGTTCTTCGCACATTTTGTTGTAATATTTGGCTTTATCTGGTAGCGTAGTGGTTACGAATCGGGCTGCGAACCTTAAGGTCAGCGGTTCGAAACTACCAGCCGCTCCGCGGGAGAAAGATGAGGCGTTCTACTCCCGTAAAGATTTACACCCTCGGAAACCCTGTACAGGGTCGCTATGGGTCGGAACCGACTCGACGGCACTTAACAACAACAACAACAACAATCTTCTAGAGCTGATCTTTGAAATTTTCTGTTCAGCTCTTGGACCTCCTCATTGCTTCCATTTGCTTTGGCATCTCTACACTGTAGAGCAAGTTTCAGAGTCTCTTCTGATATCCATTTTGGTCGTTTGCTTCTTTATTGTTTTCTTAATGACTTTTTGCCTTTTTTTCCTGTATGATGTTCTTGACGTCATCCCAAAACTCTTCTGGTCTTCGATCTTTAGTGTTTAATGTATTAAATCTGTTCTTCAAATGATCTCTAAATTCAGGTGGGATATATTCAAGGTCATATTTTGACTCTCGTGGACTTGTTTTCATTTTCTTTAGCTTCAGCTTGAATTTGCATATGAGCAATTGATGTTCCACACATTGTTCCACAGTCTCCCCCTGACCATGTTTTGACTGATTATATGGAGATTTTCTATTGTCTCTTTCCACAGATGTAGTCAATTTGATTTCTGTATATTCCATCTGAGGTCCATGTGTATTCATCGCTTATGCTGTCTAAAGAGGGTATCTGAAATGAACAAATCCTTGATTTTGCATTGTTCTATCATGCGATCTCCAGCATCTTTTCTATCACCAAGGCCATATTTTCCAACTATTGATCCTTCTTCTTTGCTCCCAACCTTTGCATTCCAATCACCAGTAATGGTCTATACATCTTGATTGCATGTTTGATCAATTTCAGATTGAATAAGTTGGTAGAATTCTTCTATTTCATCCTCACTGGTTTAGTGGCTGGTGCATAAATTTGAATAATAGTGGTATTAACTGGTCTTCCTTGTATGAACATGGATATTATCTTATCACAGACAGCGTTGTACCTCATGACTGATTTGGATATGTTCTTTTTGACAATGAATGCAACACCATCCCTCTTCAATTTGTCATTCCCAGCATAGTAAACCATGTGGTTATCATATTCAAAATGGCCAATACCAGTGCATTTCAGTTCACTAATGCCTAAGAAATCGATGTTTATGCGTTCCATTTCATTTTTGACAATTTCTGATTTTCCCAGGTTCATACTTCGTACATTCCGTGTTTCTCTTCATTTTGAGTTGTGCCCCATCAGCAAATGAAGTTCCCACAGGCTTTTCTCCCATGGGCTTTACTCCAGTGGCATCATCATGGTCAACTGTACTTTGAGGAGGCAGCTCTTCCCTAGTCACATTTTGAGTGCCTTTCAACTTGAGGGACTCATTTTCTGGCACTATATCTGACAGTGTTTTTCTATTCATAAGGTTTTTAGTGACTAAATACTTGGAAGTAGTTCGTCACTCCTTCTTCCTAGTCTGTCTTCTTTGGAAGCTCATCTGAAACCTGTCCACCATGGGTGACCCTGCTGGTATTTAAAATACCAGTGGCATAGCTTCCAGAATCACAGCAACTCACAAGCCACCACAGTACAACAAACTGATAGACGAGTGGTGGTGGAACCAACTAGATGGTACCTAACAACAACAAGTAGTCTTCTTCTCCTTTCTTGTATACATTAGAAGGAAAACTTTGCTGAAATATTTTCAACATTGGTGATCCTGCTGGTATTTAAAATACTGGTGCCAAAGCTTCCAACATCACAGCAACATGCAAGCTACCACAGTAAGATAAACTTACAGTCAGATGGTAGAATTGGAAAGACAGTACATGAGAGTTTAATGTCATGTAGAAATATATGAGAAACAATCGCCTCATCAGTGTTTGTGTGGAAATGAAAAGATTGTGGTATTCTAATGTTCAGAAAGCATAATTTATTTGGGAAAATTTCAACTTTTATCTATGAGCTTCTTTGTGAATTGTTATATGAGGGAATGGTTCACATAGAACATTTCTAAGAGGGAAACAACACCACCAACAAAATCTTAATTGCACCATGTGCTTCAATGTCTTATAACATAGATTATATATTTAGAAGTTTAAATACCTTGAGGAATTTTATTTCAAGACTTAGTCACTATCCAGTACTAAGAACGAACATTTATTGAACTGACTATAAGGCCTGCAGTCTATAACTATTTTTAAAGTCACATCAGGGGACCAAATGACACACTATTACTATAAGATCCCCCACCTTAAGATATGATAGACCTGAATTCATTTAGTACCAAAATCATCAGACTTAAAGATAATAATGTTACTGACTTTAAAATGTAGAAAAATGATCAAATGTAGTTATAGTTAATTAATAACATTAATAATACTATTTGGTTTGCCTGAAAAAAAAAAAAAAAAACAGTTGCAGCAAAACATTGACAGGGAGCTGCCACAAACTCAGCTGAATTCAGAAAGGACGTGGAAGAAAAAATATCATTGCTAATGTTAGATGGATCTTGATTGAAAGCAGAGAATATCAGAAAGATTTTAACTTGTGTTTTATTGATCACACAAAGTCATTCGACTGTTTCGATCATAACAAACTATCGATAAAATTGAAAAGAGTGAGAATTTAAAAATACTTGTGCTCATGAGAAACCTATACATAGACTAAGACGCAGGTGTTTGAATAGAACAAGGAGATAAATCCTGATTTAAAATCATGAAAGGTGTGCACCAGGGTTGTATCCTTTTACCATATTTATTCATTCTGTATGCATATTTATTCAAATAATCCAAGAAGCTGGATTATATGAAGAAGAACCTGGCATCAGGATGGAAGGAAGGCTTATTAACAGCCTACAATGTACAGATGGCACAACCTTGCTTGCTGGAAGTGAAGAGGACTTGAAGCATTTGCTAATGAAGATCAGATAATACAACCTTCACTATGAATTACAACTTAACATAATGAAAACAAAAATGTTCACAATTATACCAATAAACAATATCATAATAAATGGAGTAAAGATTCAAGTGGTTCAACCTCACTAGCTGCTCCTCAGAAACCCTATACAGTGTTGATATGAGTTGGAACTGACTCGATGGCACTTAACAACAACAATAACAACAACAACAACATAGATTTATTAGTTTGAAAATTTCCCCCACCTTCTCTCTCCAGGAAAGCCAAAACTTCTGGACTCTTCTGGAGGCTTGTTGTGGGTCCGGAACCCCCAATTTATATACTCCTATGTCTACAAAGCCACTTGAACTGCAAGGTTGGTAGTTCAAGCTTACCAGTTGCTACTTGGAAACTCTATACAGGGTAGCTATGGGTTGGAACTTACTCAATGGCACTTAATGATAACATATGGCACTGCAAGGAGCTCTGATAGTGTGGTAGTCTCGAATTGGGCTGCTAACCTCAGGGTCAGAAGTTCGAAACTACCAGATGTTCTGTGGGAGAAAAATGAGGCTTTCTGCTCCCGTAAAGATTTATAGCCTTGGAAACCCTGTACAGGGTCACTATGAGTTGGAACCGACTCCACGGCACATAACAACAACAACATGTAGAGCTGCAGTGTAATGCTCTGAATTTCAAGATTGGTTTCAATCTGGGTGGGCAGTTCAAAGCTCACCAGCCGCTCCTCAGAAATTCTATATAGGATCATCAGTCATTAATTGCTCATATGCAAGTTCAGGCTGACGTTTAAGAAAATTAAAACAAATACCTGAGAGCCAAAATATGACCTTGAACATATTCTACCTGAATTTAGAAGTTATCTCAAGAACAGATTTGATGCATTAGACACTGAAGATCAAAGACCAGAAGAGTTGTGGTATGACATCAAAAACATCATACAGGAAGAAAGCAAAAGGTCATTAAGAAGACAAGCAAGAAGGGAAAGACCAAAATGGATGTCAGAAGAGACTCTGGAGAAGAATATCATGCTAGGTAAAGTAGAAGAAGGTCAGTGAAAAAGAGGAAGACTCTCAATAAAATGGATTGGCACAGTAGCAGCAACAGTAAGTTCAAGCTTGACAATAATTGTGAGGATGGCACAGGACCAGACAGTGTTTAGTTGTAATATGCATAAGGTTGTCATGAATTGGAATCAACTCAACAGCACCCAACAACCAAAAGATTCACTGCTCTCAGGCTAAACATGACTCTGCTTGGGTTACTCTGGATCCGTAACTGTAAAATCTCTCAAAATTGACTCATGTGCCCACGTCTGTGATTTCTGATGTGACAGTTTTTGCAAGATGTTAATTCATGCTGGGTAGATAGAGTGAGTAGGAGTGAGTTGGTGTGGAGCATCCCTAAGGACTTGAGGCTGCCTCTTGTCTACCATTGTGTCTGCATTTCTTTTGCTCTACAGTGTTTCAGCTCTTGGCCTTTTCTGCTCATTTGCTGATGGCATCCGTCTCCCAGTTGCTGGCTGCCTGTTGGTTACACAGATGTAGTCACCCCCAGTGGTGCTGCTGGACAAGCTTGAATGCAGGCAGTCCTATGAGGCTAAAAGTGGACCTGGTGTTTGTTCTCACTTCAGAGCTCTCTTCTATAGACAGCTCAACTGGGCATGCCTGAAGGCCCCTAAGGGTCCACTTGCCTAGAAAGGACATAGATGGACCCCTGCTCTTGGAAACAGGTGCTAGGAGAGGGGAGCCAGGTTGGGTGTGTAGACTGGCTATCCATCCTTCCTCTGAGTCTAAGGATGGTCTATGGAGACAGGTTGCCCTCCCTACATGGATGGAGAATGGATGGTCAACCAGTGAGACATCTGAAAACAAGCCAGATAGATGATGGGCCTGCTTCTGGCAGAGGCCATTGAGGTTGGTTGGAGTGATGATTAGGAGGATCTGCTGGAATCCAGCTCTGCCATCTGCCCTAGAGTAGCCTCTCTCCTGCTTTCATTCACATCCTCCTTCTCCCCTGTTTTGCAATTGAAGTCGGAGTCCTAACTGTACAGATGCCTATTCCTCTTTAAAACATATAAAATCTGACAATATGGGCACACTCTTGTTGTTGTTAAGTGCCACTGAGTTGGTTCTGACTCATAATGACCCTTATAGGGTTTCCAAGGAGCAGTTGGTGGGTTTGAACCTTCAACCTCGTATTAGCAATTAAGCGTTTATCCTATAGCACCACACCAAGACTCCATGTACAAGCTAGAGAGTAGAATTGTGATTTTGCCTTTCCAAAAATTGGATGTAGGATTACTTGACAAGGTGCAGATGTGGTGGTGCAGTGGGAATGACACCCAGGTTTCCTGACCTCCAAAGAAACCATGTCTCCACTGAAAACTTGAAAGAGGGTCAGTCTCCCCCAGAACAGGGAAGCGTGGAGAGGTCTTGGTCCTTCAGCTCCTCACTGTCCACCCTTGGTGAGGTCTTAACATTCTGAGAACAGAAGCACAGTTTTGTGAGAACAGAAGTACATTCTGAGAACAGAAGCAAACAATTCCAGTTCTACGGCTGCAATATTAGGAAAGCTGTTTCGATGGCTTTGCTGGCTGTGTTGAAATGTATATTTAATTTCCAACAGTGTACAATAGGAACCCAACAGAACAAATCAGGCACTTCCCTTCCCTTATAGTTAATGACCTAAGACTCCTGCCAGGGGTCAAGGAACTTGTCTAGGAAAAACTGCTGTTTGGAATCACAGGGCTACCTGACCTAGAGCCTGGGATGGCCTCTGCACCATCAGGGATTGAGTACTGCTGCCAGGAGTTCCCAGCAGCACTCATTTCCTGGATGTATGCCAAGCCAGTATGGGAGGTGTTAGTGAAATTTTTAGTTATTACTGGGTAATTACTAGGTGGAGCTTAACTATCTCCAGTGCTCTTCAGGTTTCCAGGCCTATAGTTAGCTACTTCCTGGCTGCTCCCCACAGAAAGGGAGGACTCCATCCTAGGCTCACTGGACTTTGTTCAGCACCTGGGCTGGTAGCATGGATATCCCAAGAAGGGCTCTACCTTTTTCTATTGCTTTCCAATCTGGCGAGGTGAGGGAGAAATTGGAAAATAGCCTGGTTTCTCCAGATTACTTATCAGGGGAATTAAAATATAATGGGTTTTATGCAGAAAAATGGGTAAAAGAACAACAACAAAAAAGAAATTAAAAAATCACTCAAATCAAAATAGAACAGAAACACAACATACCAAAACCTTGGACACTACAGAGGGCAATTTACAGCAATAAATGCACACATCTCCAAAAAAGAAAACAACAAAATCAGCACGTAAACTCAACATCTCCAACAATTAAAAAAAGAGCAGCAAAGTAAGCCTACTACCATAAGAAGAAAATAAATAATAAAGTTTAAAGCAGAAATAGATTCAATAGAAAACAGAAAAACAATAGAATCAATATAACAAGAAGCTGGTTCTTTGAAAGGATTAATAAAATCAACAAATCATTGGCAAATCTAACAAAAGAAAAGGAGAAGATACAAATAATATGAATAAGAACTTATATGGGTGACATTACAACAGAACCAACAGGGGAAAAAAAAAGATAATAACAGAACACTATGAAGAATTGTACTCCAACAAATTTGAAAACCTACAGGAAATGGACAAATTTCTAGAAACACACAACCTATATAAACTAACACAAACTGAAGCAGAAAAACTTGAACAGGCCTATAATAACAGAAGAAATTGATCAACTCATTAAAAGATTCCCAACTAGAAAAGTCCAGGCCCAGATGTCTTTACTGGTGAATTATACCAAACATTCAGAGAATAGCTGACACCAGTTCAACTCAAACTATTCTAGAACATAGAAAAGGATAGAAAATTCACAAATTCATTTTATAAAGCAGATATAATTGATACCAAAACTAGACAAAGACATCACTAAAAAAGAAAATTATAGACCAATATCCCTTATGATGTTTACAGCTGTTTCTCTTCATTTTGGGTTGTACCCCGTCAGCAAATGAAGGTCCCACGGGCTTTACTCCATTCATGTCATCATGGTCAACTCTACTTTAAGGAGGCAGCTCTTCCCCAGTCGTACTCTAAGTGTCTTCCAACCTGAGGGGCTCATTTTCCAGCACTATATCTGACAGTGTTACTCTGCCATTCATAAGGTTTTCAGTGACTAAATACTTGGAAGTAGTTCCTCATTACTTCTTCCAACATTATTCTGTAAAGACATAGAAAAACTAATCACTAACTTTACATGAAAGAGAAAAGGTGAGCAAAGCATTATTTAAAAAGAAGAACTAAGTAGGAGGCCTCTCGCTTCCTGATCTCAAAACATACTACACAGCCAAGTAGTCAAAACAGCCTGGTACTGGTACAATGAAAGACATACATAGATCAATGGAATGGAATTGAAAACACAGAAGTAAATCCATCCACCTATGGTCAGTTGATCTTTGACAAAGGGCCAAAATGCATAAAGTGAAAAGAGATAGTCTCTTCAATAAATGGTGCTAGCAAAACTGGAAATCCATTTGCAGAAGAATGAAACAAAATACATTATCTCACGCCATATATAAAAATGAACTCAATGTTGATTAAATACTTACATGGAAAGCCAGTTGTTAGGTGCCATTGATTTGGCACCGACTCATAGGAACCCAATGCACAACAGAATGAAACATTTCCTGGTTCCACGCCCTCAAAATTGTTACTAAGTCTGAGCCCATTGCTGCCACCACTGTGCTAATCCAGCTTGTTGGGAGTCTTCCTCTTTTTTTTCCAACTCTCCACATTACCAAACATGATATCCTTCTCCAAGGGTTTCGTCCCTTCTGATAATATGTCTGAAGTCTGGCTATCCTGGCTTCCAAAGAGCATTCTGTTTGTACTTTTTCCAACAAAGATTGTTCTTTAGGAATTCCATAGTACTTTTAATATTCTCCTTCAACACTGTAACACAAATGTATCAATTCTTCTAAGGTCTTCCTTATTCACTGTCCAACTTTTAGATGCATGTGAGGCTATTGAAAATACCATGCCTTGGGCCAGGAGCACCGTAGTCCTCAAACTGACATCTTTGCTCTTCAACACTTTCAAAAGGTCTTATGCAGCAGATTTGCCTGAAGCAACATGTCATTTGATTTCTTGAATGCTGCTTCCATTAGCACTGATGGTTGATCTGAGTAAAATGAAGTCTTGGACAATTTCAATCTTTTCTCCATTTATATGGCTGTTGTTTATTGGTCCAGTGGTGAGGATTTTTGTTTTCTTTACATTGCAATGCAATCCATACCAAAGGCTGTGCTCTTTGATCTTCATCAGTAAAAATTTAAATCCTTTTCACTTTCAGCAAGCAAGGTTGTATCATCTGCATATAGCAGGTTGTTAAAAAGTCTTCCTCCAATCCGGATGCCAAGTTTTTCTTCATATAATCCAATTTTCGATTATTTGCTCAGCATACAGATAGAATAAGTATGGTGAAAGAATACAACACTAGCGTACACTTTTCCTAATTTTATACCATTCAGTGTTCCCTTGTTTTATTCGAACAACTGCCTCGTGACCTATGTACAAGTTCCTTATGAGCACAATTAAGTGTTCCAGAATACTCATTCTCTGCAGTGTTGTCCATAGCTTGTCATGATCCATACAATCGAAAGCTTTTGCATTGTCAATAAAGCACAGGTAAATATCTTTCTGGTATTCTGCTTTCAGCCAAGATTCATCTGACATCAGCAATGAATCCCTCATTCCACGTCTTCTGAATCCAGTTTGAATCTCTGAAGTTCTCTGTCAATGTGGGGTTGCATTCATTTTTGAGTTTTGTTAGCAAGATTTTACTTGCTTGCAATATTAATGATGTTGTCCAATGATTTCTGTAATCTGTTGGGTTACCTCTCTTTGGAATGGGTACAAATATGGATCTCTTCCTGTCAGTTAGCCAGGTAGTTGTCTTCCAAATTTCTTGGGATAAATGAGTGAGTGCCTCCACTGCCACATCAATTTGTTGAAATATTTCAATATGTAGTCCATCAATTCCAGGTGCTTTGTTCTTTGCCAATGCCTGCAAAGCACCTTGAACTGCTTCCTTCAATATCATTGGCTCTTGATCATATGCTAGCTCTTGAAATGGTTGAACATCGACCATTTCTTTTTGTTACAATGACTCTGTGTATTTCTTCTATCTTGTTTTTTTTTTTTTTTAACTTTTTATTGTGACTTGAGTGAAGGTTTACAGACACGATCATCAGCTATACATTCAACAAATCCTATACTTTGTTTCATCTCAATGATTGCAATCTTCTCCGTGCAACAACAGTTATCCCACTTCCTCCCTGTAGTTCATATTTCCATTTCATCCACTTTCTCATCTTTTTCAACTTTGTTCTTAGGTAAATGTTGCTGTTTTGATTATGAATAATTGATCATTCCATTATTCAAAGTGAGCATCCCTATTACTGTTGTTGTCCTTTCCAATATATCTATCTGCTGCGTGGCTGAAAGTTGGGCCATAAGGGTGAGTTCCTTTCCACACCTGAAGGATGGTTGAGGGCCATAGTGTAAGGTTCCTCCAGTCTCTTTCTGATCAGTAAGCTCGATCTTTTTTTAAAAAAAATAATTTTGAGTTTTGTTCCACATATTCTACTGCTCTATCCAGGACCTTCTAATGTGATTTTTAAAAAAAAGTTTTTATTGTGAATTGAGTGAGTTTACATGAGAGAACATCAGTTTTACACTCATCATTTCATTGTAATGATTTACAATCCCTCTGTGCATCATCATTCAACAGTATTTGCTTCTATTCCCTCTGTTTTTTGTTTTGTTTTTCTCTTTTGGGGGGTGTGTACACAAAAACATTTAGGAATATATAATAATTTGAACAAATAAAGAGCACATTCTGCAAGCCTGCCTCCTGGCCGCCAGCACTCGGTCTTTCTCTTTCCATGAATCTAGAGTTCTCAGCTGCTCTCTCTCTCCAAGTCCTTGTCTCTGCCTCCATCTCTGGTGTCACTGCTTCTCTGGTTAGAGTCCCAAATTCCACTCATGCTCTTCTCCCATAATGGTCCTGTCATCCTCTGTTCCTGGACTGTATGTAAGGTTAACTACTCCCCCATTTTTGTTACAGAACTTCTACCTTTACAGTTGTGACAGTTGCAATTAAGTCATACATCTATCTTCTTTTGATGCTCTCTGTATCAATCAATATTTTGATCATAGAATCCTTCAATATTGCAATTCAAGTTGAATTTTTTTCTTCATTTCCCTCAGCTTGAGAAATTCTGTGTGTTTTTTCCTTTTGGTTTTCTAACTCCAGGTCTTTGAACATTTTGTTATATTTGACTTTGTCTTCTCAGGCTGACTTTTAAACTTTCTATTCAGCTTTTTCATCTCATTTCTTCCATTGTCTTTAGCATCTCTGTGCTGGAGAGCAGGTTTCAGAGTCTCTTCTGACATCCATTTTGGTCTTTTCCTTCTTAATGACCTTTTGCTTTCTTCCTGTATGATGTTCTTGATGTCATCTCACAACTTGTCTGTTCTTTGGTCTTTAATGTCAGTCTAATGCATCATATCTGTTCTTCAGACGACCTCTAAATTTAGGTAGTATATGTTCAAAGACATATTTTGGCTCTTAGGCACTTGTTTAATTTTCTCAAATGTAGTCAATTTGATTTCTGTTGCATTCCATCTTGTGCAGTCCATATGTATGGTTGTCTTTTATGTTCTTTAAAAAAGGTATTTGCACTGAACAAGTCATTGGTCTTGCAAAATTCTGTCATGCGATCTCCAGCATTGTTTCTATCACCAAGGCCATATTTTCCAACTACTGAGCCTTCCACTTTGTTTCCAACCTTTGCATTCCCATTGCCAGTAATTATCAATACATTTTGATTATATATTTGATTACTTTCAGACTGAAAATGTTGGTTGGTTTTTTCAATTTCGTCATCACTGGCTTTAGTTGTTGGTGTGTAAATTTGAATAATAATGGTATTAACTGGTCTTCCTTGTAGGTGTATGGACAGTATTCTATCACAGACAATGTTGTACCTCATGACAGCTCTTGATATGATCGTTTTGATGATGAACTTCTCTTCAATTTGTCATTCCTGAAATAGTAAACCATGTGATTGCCAGTTTCAAAATGGCCAATATCAGTACATTTCAGCTCACTAATGCCTGCTATATCTATGCTTAAGCATTCTATTTCATTTTTGACAATTTCCAATTTTCCTAGTTTTATACTTTGAACATTCAATGTTCTGATTACTAATGGATTTTTACAGTTCTTTCTCTTTTGCCCCATCAGCAAATGAAGGTCCCGAAAGCTTTACTCCATTTGTGTCATCATGGTCAACTCTTCTTTGAGGAGTCCACTCTTCCCCAGATGCATTTTGAGTGCCTTCCAACCTGAAGGGCTCATCTTCTGGCACTGTATCTGACAATATTCTGATGCTCTTCATCGTGTTTCAATATCCAATATTTTGGTGCTGACAGTGTTCCACTGCTATTCATAAGGTTTTCAGTGACTAAATATTTGGAAGTAGTCTGTCTCTCCTTCTTCCTAGTCTGTCTTTGTCTGGAAGCTCTGCTGAAACCTATCCACCATAGTTGACCCTGCTGGTATTTAAAATACTGTGGCATAGCTTCCACCATCACAGTAACATGCAAGCCACCACAGTACAAGAAACTGACAGATGAGTGGTGGTAGAACTTTACAAAGATTATCAATAAAAAAAATAGGGACAATCTTAGTGGCTTGATACATGGCATAAATATACTATTAAACAAAACTGAAAACACTCAAACAGAAGACAAAATAAATGACTTGAGTCACTGAAAAAAAAGATAGACACTTATGTGTATCAAAAGATTTAATGAAAAGAGTAAAAAGAGAACCCACAGACTGGGAAAAATAAATGTTTCACAATGACATATCAAACAAAGGGCTAGTCTCTAAAATTTGTAGAACACTTCAACACATCAACAAGAAAAAGGTAACTAGTCCAGTTAAAAAAAATGGGTAGGAGGACATGAACAGATTCATCACCAAAGAAGACATTCAGGTGGCCAATAATCATGAAAAAAATGTTCATGATTGTTAGTCATTAGAAAGATGCAAATCAAAACCACAGTGGGATATCATCTTGTTGTTGATAAGTGCCGTCATTGTTGTCCAGTTGATTCCAACCCATAGCGACCCTGTGTATAGGGTTTCTGAGGAGCAGCTGGTGAGCTTGACCCACTCATCTTACTCCAGCATTAATAAATAGCAAATTTAAAAAAAAACCAAAAACAAATGCTGGCAAGGGTGTGGATAGACTTGGATCCGCCAACACTGCTTTGTTGTTGTTAAGTACCGTGGAGTTGGTTCAGACTCATAGTGACCCTGTACAGGGTTTCCAAGGCTGTAAATCTTTACAGGGGCAGAAAGCCTCATCTTTCTCCTGCGGAACGGCTGGTAATTTTGAACTGCCGACCTTGAGAACACTGCTAGTGGGCTGTGAAGTGGTGCAACTACTGTGGTGAACAGTATGATACTGTCTCAAAAGTTGGAAACAGAAATATCATATGATCCAGCAATCCCTCTTTTATATATATTCTCAAGAAATAAGAGTTGTGACATGCATAGATATATATACACCCATATTCATTAAAGCAAGATTCTAATGCTCACCAGCAGAAGAATTTCCATTAGCAGAATGGTTAAACAAACTTTTGTAAATACACACAATGGAATACTCTGCAATGTTGAAGAATAATAATGAATCTGCACAACACCTCACAACATGAGTGAACCTGGAAGACATTATGCTGAGTGAAATTGTTGTTAAGTGTTGTCTTATCAATTCAGACTCGTAGCAGCACTGTATAGGGCTTCTTAGGAGTTGCTGGTGGGTTTGAACTGCCAACCTGTGGTTAGCAATCCAGGACAGCAAACACCATATCAGGACTCCTGAGCGATATTTGTCAAACACAAAAGAACTACTATTGTATGAGGTCACTGTTGTAGAAAGTTAAGAAAAGGCTTTCTTGATAAAAGAAACATTTAAAAATGGTTATGGTTTGTTGTTGTTGTGAAGTGCTGGTGAGTTTGGGGGAGGGGAGATTATTCATGGGCTAGAGGGTAGACACATGGTACCATGAGCGTGACAGGGCAAGCAATACACAAGAGGAAAAATGAAGGTAACACAGACATAGGGAGGAATGCAAGCATTAAAGTAAATACTATTAACTAATAGTTCTGGAAGGTATTGCAGTCATTGTTAATGAGACAAAGTATATGATTTGCTGACTGTAAAACTTAGGATATACTCTGTAAACCTTCCCTCAATTCACAATTAAAAGTTAAGAAACAAAAGGATTATGGGTTTTTCCATGAGCTTTTTGAAATCCCCTCCTGTGTTCCTTTCCTAGAAGTATAGGGCAGCCCTATGATCTTCTCAACTCTATCAGGCAGTGATGGCCAAGGGACTGAGATAGGATATACAGAAGGGAGGGATGTGCAGACCTAGACCGGGGACATTGTGGAAGGGGTCAAGAGAAGAATTGGCAAAGAAGTTGCTCTTGCTCTGGGCCTTGTTCCCTTTTCTAATGTACAGTTCGGCTGGGTGAGCTCTTACATGTTTATTTCTCTGTTTGTAGGTCCCAAATTGCTTTCACTGAAATTCGTAACTACCTATAAGACCTTACTGTCTGACATTTCAGATCTTCTGTCAGCCTCCCGAGGTCCTATTTCCCCTTTAGCCAGGACAGTCCTGACTCTGCCAGGTCTTAGTTTTTGCTGTCCTCTGTGCTCAGATGGCTTTCTTTCAGGTGTACCTGTGGCTGAATCCTGCTCAGGCTTGAATGGTCATCCCTCAAGTGGGTTCTGTTACTCACCACAACAGTGTGGTTCTCACTGCGATGGTCCAGTGTAACCCAGCTGCCACTGGGCAAACAAGAATGAACAAAAAGTTTTCAACACCGGGTGAGAGGCATTAACTAGTACCCTGCCTCACATGTAGACCATTCATTTCTTCATTCTCTCAGGCCCTAAATCAAGAGGCAGGTGCCAGAGACCTAGTCCAATGCAAACCCCGTATCCTAGAGTTGCACGGTAGGGCACCTGGGAGAATGGCGGCCTAAGGGCGCACGCGCACTGCGGATCGGAGCTCGGCGGGGACGCGCACGTCCGCGGCCCCGTGCGTCACAACCCGGGCGCGTGTCCCGCCCGCCCCACCCTCCCGCCCGCCAGTAGATCTTCGCGGCGGCGGCGGTGGCTTAGTGACAGCAGAGCCACGGCGGCGGTGGCTCCAGGCCGGCGGAGAGAGTGCAGGGTCGGGAGGCCAGGAAACGCAGACCCGGCCGAAGGGCGGCGCGGTAAGAGGAAGGCCGGACCAAGGCCGCGCGTGAAGCGACCGTGCGAACGCCGGGTGAGAGGCCGGCGTTAGGGAGCGCGGGAGGCAGTGGCCGCCGGCGGCCCAGACCCGCCCGTCCCCGTGGCCACCGCCGGCATGAGCCACATTCAGATTCCGCCAGGGCTCACGGAGCTGCTACAGGGTTATACGGTGGAGGTGTTGCGACAGCAGCCGCCCGACCTTGTCGACTTCGCCGTAGACTACTTCACCCGCCTGCGTGAGGCCCGCCACCTGGCCCCAGTCCCGCTCGCCGCCGCCCCTACTCGCGTTTCCTACGGGCCGGAGCCCAGCTCCGAACCCGTCGCCGATTCGGACGAGGAATCGGAGGAGGAATCAGACTTGGAAGGTAGGCGGTGGGCGGGGCTGCGGGTCGCTGGGGTCTCGGGTGTGAGGTGAGGGGAGGGGACCAAAGGGCTGTGCTGGGGGTCGCTAGAGGGTCGAAGACTGTAGGGGGCCGGGCATCGCTCCTGGGCGGAACGGACAGTCTGGGCCAGTACCTGGGGGGTATGGAGCGGAGTTTCTTGGGTTTCCTAGAGCCGCCAGCGGAAACCCTGTGTGAGCCACTTCCAAATCGAGCTCCGCGGGTCTTCTTAGCCGTAGAGCGCACAGAGTGATTTGTCAGATTCTGAGGTTCAGGAAACGTGCGCGCCTTCTGCCCGGTAGTGGCGCGGGGCCCACACTGGTCTTGCGAGAGGATCCTTCACCTTTTCTTGAGGCCCTTCTTGTTTTGTTCTAAAGAAAAGAACAGTAACATACACAACACCCGTTATTAATTTTCTGGATGGTAACCTTATTTGGTTATAATTCATTTTTTAAAAAGTTACTATGAAAAATGGGAAGCATAGATAGAAGTGGAGAAAAGGTGAAACGAACCACTTTATACCCATCACCCAGATTCAACAGTTGTCAATACTTACCACAAATGTTTCATCTTTGTCTTTTTCTTTTTTTCCTTTGCTGAAATATTCTAAAGCAAATTCCAGATAGGTTATTTCACCCTGCATACTTGAATGTGTATTTTTAAAAATGTAGACCCTGGGAATATTCTTTATTGTTATTGAAAAAAAAAATTGGTTAACACAGTTGAATCAAATTTCATGGGGGTGAGCAGTAACAATCTATTTTTTGCATTTAAAAATTATTGATAGTTTCTGTCATATAATAAATTTTTAGAAAGAACAATAAAACAGTAACAATCATGATTAGTGTGTGGGTTGCCAGGAAAAAGGAAAGTTACATTTTCTACATCTGATTTAAGCTGTCAAGAACCAGTTACATTTTCCTTGGTTACTTCAATAGAGCCTTTATCAGTTTGACATTACAATTATGCTACTTTCGAACAGGTAAAATTGAACATAACAATGAAAACACTTGAGATAAAGTTAGAGTCTTGAACAGTACTAATTGCTGTAGGAGTCCTGGCGTGGCGCTGTGGGTTAATGCACTTGAACTGCAAAGTCGCTTGGAATCTCAAGATTGGAGGTTCAAGCTCACCAGCTGCTCCTCGGAAACCCTATACAGGTTCACTATGGGTCGGAATCTACTCGATGGCACGTAACAACAAACAACAGTTGCTGTAGATGTTTGAAGCATCAGGACAAGGCTTCCTAAGTTTGTTCATGCTAACAGAATGGAAATTACTGTTGTGTTTCCCTTGACTTATTGCACATTACTTTACAGGTTTTTAATCATAAACCTGGACATCAGAAATTGTTTTTCAGATCTCTACCACAGATTTGGACAAGTTGTCAAACTTACTTCATTTCAGATTTGTTAGTTATTAAGTCCCATCGTTCTGACTCGAAACGACTCTATAGGGTTTGCTAGAAGTGGCTGGTGGGTTAGAACCACCAATCTTGTAGTCCAGTACTTATCCTACAGGGCCACACCAGGACTCCATTTCAGATTTACCTAGCTTTAAAATGAAGATTGACTACAATTTTCCAGGAAGAAATGTTTTTGTTTTGTTTTTTAAGAGCTTTATTTTAGGACTAACTCCAGGGTTTTCTGTAAATCACAAAGCTGTAACTGGGTTTGCTACCATTTTATATTTACACAAAACATAAGGAATATTTTAAAAACTAATCCCTTATGAATAAAACAGTTTAACATTTTTTGTATTATGTCTTTACTCTTTGTCATCTTTGGTATCTTTTTCAAAAGATAGTTGACTTAAAGTTGGGCTTTAGTCATTTTTCCTAAGTCCCTTTTGTAACATGTTCAATAAAAAACTGAACTCTTTAAAAAAAATGGAGTGAACTTAAAATCTTTGTAACACTAATCTGTTGTATTACTATTTAACTTTTAAATTGTTTTCTAAGTAGTTGCACCTTTTATAGTTAGAGAAATATACAAGGTGGAACTTATATTTACAGAAATAGATAAAAAATGTATTAGACACTATGAAAGTAATAAGCCTGTATCACCTAAAATGAGATCTGAGATGCCCATCATTTTTAAGTAACTGTGTATAGCAAAGAGACGTTGTTTAGTAAGTTGTGCATAATGACATGACCAATCAACGTTTTCACTTATAAAATTGCATGCTAAATTTAATAAGAACTTTAATATCAAAGAGCACATCAAACTATACCAAGTATTAAAATGAATACTTAACTTTTGGGAAAGCTTGAAGAATTCAACTACTCTAACTGCTGGAGTCTTGGTGTGGCTCTGTGGGCTAATGCGTCAGACTGCAAATTGGTTTGAATTGCAACGTCAGTGGTTCAAGTTCACCAGCTGTTCCTTGGAAACCCTATACAGGGTCGTTATGGGTCAGAATAGACTCTCCGACACTTAACAACAACAACTCTAACTGCTATGAGTCAGTACCGACTCGATGGCACCTAACAACAGCAACAACAACAACTCTAACTGCATTGTTAGAGTAATTATTGTTAAAGACAATAAATTGGCATTCAGACTTGATTCACTTCTGAAATTACCATAAAACATTTTATACTGTGGATCACCCTAACATGTTTGTTTGGTAACAGCTTTTTTGGATATGTAATTTACATTCTGTACAATTCACTCATATAAAGTATACAGTTCAGTGATTTTTATTCATTTACAGATGGGTCAAACCATCACCACAATCAATATTAAAGCAGTCTCATCTTCTCAAAAAGAATCCCTTATTTTTTAGCCATTATCTCTGATGCCCCCATTCCTTCCAGCATAAAGCATCACTAATTTGCTTTCTGTCTCCATAGATTTGCTTATTCTGGACATTTTATATAAATGGAATTACAAAGTATGTGGTATTTTGCACCTTTTCTTAAATTTACCATATGTTTTCAGGGTTCTTCCATGTATCAGTACTTGATTCCTTTTTATTATAGAATCGTCTGTTGTTTGAATATGCCACATTTATTTATTAATCATTTGATATTTGGTTTGTTTTCACCTTTTGACTATCATAAATAATGATACTATGAACATTCATGTGTAAGCTTTAGTGTGGACATATGTTTTTATTTCTTTTGGTTATATACTGAGGAAGAGAATTGCTGAATTATATGTTAACTCTGTTTAGCTTTTTGAAAACTATCAGATTGTTTTCCAAAGTGGCTGCACCATTTTACATTCCCACCAGCAGTGTTTTAGAGTTCCAGTTTCCCTATAACCTTGCCCACACTTTTGTCTTTTTCACTATTAATGGATGTAAAAAGTTTTTATTTGAATTTCCTTGATGATGTTGAACATTTAAAAATTGTACTTTTTGCCCTTTTGTTTAGGCCATTTTTAGAGCAATATCCACATCCTTTGTGCATGTTGACTAGGTTTTCTTCTTAATGAGTTGTAAGCATTTTTCATATATTCTAAATATAAGTAAATACTTTGTACCGTTAGGTGAGTTGTCATTTCTGCCCACATCCTCACAGCTATTTGTTGTTTTCTGTTGTTTTAATCAAAGCCATTTTAACAGGAGTGAGATGGTTGCTTTGATAATCAGTGGTTCGAATCCACCATCTGCTCTGTGGTAGAAAGATGTAGCATTCTGCTTCTGTAAAGATTACAGCCTTGGAAACCCTGTGGGGGTGGGGGTGGGGACTTCTGCTCTGTTCTACAGGGTCACTATGAGTTAGAGTCAACTCATGGCAGTGTGTTGTTTTTGGTTTTGATTTTTAATGGCTAATGACAGTGAGTATCTTTTCATGTGTTTGTTGGCCATTTGAATATCCTCTTTGATGAAATGTCTTTTCATGTCCTTTGCCTACTTTTCAATTGGGTTGTCTTTTTGTTGTTAAGGTATAGAAGTTTTTTAAAATATATTTTAATATTAGACCCTTATTGGATATATGGTTAGCTATTCCCCCCAGTTTGTAGATTGTCTTTTTACTCTTGATAAAATATTTTGATAAGCCATTAAGTAGTTAATTTTTATGAAATCCTAATGTTCTAACTTGTCTTCTGCTGTTTATTTGTTGTTGTGTTTAGTAATCTATCATTTAAAAAATTAGGTTTCATAGTTGTGCCTTTATGTTTTTTTCTAAGAACTTTATAGTTTTAACTTTTATATTCAGGTCTCTGATCTATTTTGAGTTAATGTTTGTAGTATATGATGTGAGGTATGGATCCTGTTCCTTTTTTTTTTTTTTTTTGTATGTGAATATCCACTTTTGCCAGCACTATTTGTAGCGACTGCTTTCTTCCCCAATGAATGGACTTTGAAACCTTGTCAAAAAACATACATGCATGGATGGATTTATTTCTGAGCTTACAATTCTGTTCCATTGATTTATGTGTCTGCCCTTGAACCAGATTCAGGCAGTTTTGATTACTGTTGGTTGTCATGGTGGTGATGAGCTGTGGAGTTGGTTCCGACTCATAGTGACCTGTACAGGGTTTCCAAAGCTGTAAATCTTTACGGAAGCAGAAAACCTTATCTTTGTCCCAGAACAGCTGGTAGTCTTGAACCTTAAGGTTTGCAGCCCGATTTGTAACCATTACATTGTAACTTTGTAATAAGTTTCAAAATTGGGAAGTGTGAGCTATTCACTTTTCTTCTTCTTTTTCAAGGTTGATTTGGTTATTCTTGGTCCCTTAAGTGCCATATGAATTTGTGCATCAATTTTTTCCATTTCCTCAAAAAAAGGCTATTGGCATTTTCTTAGTCATCTGCAGATCACTTTGGGAAGTATTGCCATCTTACTAATAGTAAGTCCTCTAATCCATGTCCATGGGATATCTTTTAATTTATTTAGGTCTTTAATTTTTTTCACCACTGTTTTTTAGGTTTCGGTGTAAAAGTTTTGTACCCCCTTAGTTATTTTTTCATTTGATACCTTTAGAAATGGAATTCTTTTTAATAATTTCTTTTTCATCTTTCTCATTGCTACTGTATAGAAATACAGTTGATTTTTGTGTTGATATTATATCCTGCAACTTTGCTGAACTCAACTATTAGATCAACTAGTTTTTAAAAATGGATTCCTTAGGATTTTCACTATATAAAATCATGTCATCTGCAAATAGAGAAACTATTATTTTTCTTTCTAATTTGAATACCTTTACTTCTTGTCTAATTGCTCGGGCTAGAACTTTTCGTACAGTGCTGAACAGAAGTGGTGAAAATGGACATCATTGTCTTGTTTCTGATTTTAGGACAAAAGCTTTCAGTTTGTCATCACCATATGATGTTAACTGTGGGCTTTTAATTGTTGTTAGGTACTGTCAAGTTGATTTCAACTCATAGTGACCCTGTCTGTGTACAACAGAATGAAATACTGCTCAGCCCTGCACCATCCTCACAATTGTTACATTTGAGCCTGTTGATGCTGCCACTATGTCAGTTCATCTCCTTTGGGGTCTTCTGTTTTTTGCTGACCCTCCACTTTACCAAGCATAATATACTTCTCCAAGGACTGGTCCCTCCTAATAATATGTCTGCTATATAAGAGACAAAGTCTTACCATCCTGGCTTCTAAGGAGCATTCTGGCTCCCCTTTTTCCAACACAGATTTGTTATTTTAGTGTTTTTTGTCATGAGAGGGTTGTTGTTGTTAAGTGCTATTGAGTCGGTTCTGACTCATAGTGACCCTGTATAGGGTTTCCAAGGAGTGACTGGTAAGTTTGAGTTGCCGACCTTGTGGTTCAAATCGACCTTGCAGTCCAGTGCGTTATCCCACAGTGCCACACCAGGTTTTATAAAACACGTTTTCTATTTACATAATCATTTCATTTATTTTATCATTCCATTAATGTGTACTACATGGTTTTTTATATGTTACGCCATCCTTACATTCCTGGAATAAATTCCACTTGGCTGTGGTTTATAATCCTTTTAATATGCTGCTGGATTTGGTTTGCTTGCTATTATTTTGCTTTAATGATTATTTTATACTACAATTTTTTTTTTAAGTTTTTATTGTGGATTATGTGGGTTTACATGGAAGAGTATCAGTTTTACATTCATCCTATCATATTTCGTTTCATTGCAATGATTACAATCCCCTCTATGCATCATCAGATAACCAAAGGATACACCCCACAGGTGCACCTCCCTGTGGCCATCAGCACATAGCCTGTCTCCCTCCCTGAGTCCCATGTCCCCGGCCACTCCATCTGTCCACATCATCATCTCTATCTCCATGCCTGGCATCACTGCCTCTCTGGGTAGGGTCACACTCTCCTCTCTTTTCACTTGATGGTCCCAGGGACATCCGCTCCTGGGCTGCAAAATCAATCACTCCCCTCCTTTTGTCAAAAAACATCTACCTCTACATTTCTGACCCTTTTGTACCTCAAGAGTCTTATTCCCATTTCCTTTCATAAGCCCGGTCCCAACAGATTGAAAATCATTCAGTGGAGGTTCTACCTACCCCTGCCCCATCTGGAACAAGACTCCCTCTTGAAAGCTTGTAAGCCAGTCACTTCTTCCCTTTATAGCCCCCCCCCCCCCATTTTGGGTAACCAATGTCTAAGTAACCCATCCCTGTCAACCCTGTGTACCGGGGGGTGGGAGTGATCCTTGCTGTAAAAGTTTGTTCCCTTTTTTAAGCTACTACATCCATATGTATAGGTAAAGTTCATCTAATTGTAGTGGGTTACTCTTTTTTTCCCTTCCCTCTTTCTTCTTCTAGTTGAATTCTGATCATCCAGCCATCAAAGCCAGGTCAAGTGGGTACTATCTGCAAGTATGGGTGTTCTTGTGCCTATCCCCTCATTTCATATCAGCTGGACGCTTCATTCTCCACTCTAGTCGTCTGTGGCCATGTCACTGCCTCTGGGCCCAGGAGTCTCCGGGTCTTGTAACTGCTGGCCATCCAGGTTTCCTCCCGGGTTCACAGGAGTCTATTGAATGTGATTGGACTTAGATCCCAACTTCATTGCTGTTTTTTTCCCCTCTTCCCCTTATCAAAGACCAACGTGGTCATTGACTGCAGTTTTTTAAATCAAGTGAATATATTATACTCTACTTAATCATTCGGAGTCCTTATGTGGTGCTGTGGGTTAATGTGCTGGACTGAAAAGTTGGGTTGGACCACAAGGTTGGTGATTCAAGCTCACCAGCTTTTCCTTGGAAACCCTATACAGGGTCACCATGGGTTGGAACCAACTCTATGGCACTTAACAAAAACTTACTCATTCACCATTTACATTGCCTTCAAATATTTACTGTTAGGAAATATATATATGAGTTTTGTTTTGTTTTTTGCTTCCTTCCCTAGAGTAGATTACATCAGAGCATATTAAATGTTGGAATTTAATCAGTACTGTGTGGCCATGTTGCTTTTCAAAAGGATGTTTTACTACATACACAGCCACCAGCAATATATGTAAATATCAATTTTACTGAAAAATGGATTGTTGTTATTAAATGCCATCAAGTTGGTTCCAACTCACAGTGGCCCTGTATAGGGTTTCTGAGGCTATACATCTTTACAGGAGAAGAAAGCCTCATCTTTCTGCCATGGAGGAGTGGTGGACTCAAACCACCAACCTTGTGGTGAGCAATTCAGTGCTTATTCTACAGAGCCGTAGCATTCCCTGCATACTTGATAGGTACCAAAAAACCAAACCAGTTGCTATCTTGTAGATTCTGATTCATGGAAATCCCATGTGTTTCAGAGTAGAACTGCACTTTTTAGACTTTTAATGGTTGTGATTTTTTTTTAAATTAGATGTTTTATTGTGAATTATGTGATAGTCTACATGTAGTTTGCATGGGAGAACATTAGTTTTACATTCATCCTATCGTATATCGTTGCATTGCCATGGTTACAATCCCCTCAATGTATCATCAACCAACCTAAGGGGTATACCCTACAAGCCTGCCTCCCCCCCTCCCCCAGGTCATCAACACACAGCCCCTCTCCCTCTCTGGGTCTAAAGTCCCCAGCCCAGCTGCTCCATCTGTCCGCATCATCGTCTCTGCCATCACTGCTTCTCTGGGTAGGGTTCCGCTCTCTACTCTTCTCCCTTGATGGCCCCAGGGACCTCTGCTCCTAGACTGCAAAGTTAATCACTCCCCTCTTTTTTCAAAACGTCTGCCTTTACATTTCCAACCCTCACAATCAATCCTGATAACAATTACTCACTATTGTATCACAAGAGACCTATCCTCATCTCCTATCATCAGCCCCGCCTAGACAGATTGGATACTACTCATTGGAGATTCTACCTTCCTCCACGGCCTCTGAATCTAGATTCCCTCTTGAAAGCTTGTAAGCCAGTCACTTCTTGCCTTTGTAGCCCCCACTTTGGGTAGCCAATTTCCAAATTGTCTATCCCTGTCTACTCTGTGTAGGGGGGGGGGGATAGGAATGATCCTTGCTGTAAAGATTTGTTCCCTCTTTTGAGCTACTGCATCCATAGGTGTAGGTCAAGTTCATCAATTTGTATCAGATTACTCTCTTTTTCCCTCTTCTTTTTTCTTCTAATTGAGCTCTGATCATCTAGTCATTGAAGCCAGGTCAAGTGGGTATTATCTGCAAGTGTGGGTGTTCTTGTGCATATGCCCTCTCTTCTTATCAACTGGACGCTTCACTCTCCACTTTAGTCCTCTGTGGCTGTGTTATTGACTCTGGGCCTAAGAGTCCCCAGGTCTTGCCACACTGCTGGCCAACCAGGTCTCCACCCGGCTGTGGTCTTTTGAAAGTAGATTGCCAAACCTTTATTCTGAGGCACCTCTGGATAGATTCAAATCACTAAACTTTCAATTAGTAAAGTGCTAACCAGTTGTGTCACCAAGGGTACTTTATAACCTTAGGTATCAAAATTATTTTAAATATATTTTATTTTGGAAGTTTTTCTTTCATGAATTAATTCCATTTTGTACACTTTAGGAAGGCTGAACTATATCTTCATCTTATGTTGTGCTCAGTAAATGTGGGGCAGCATATTTAAGATACTTATATCAGTAGAATTAATAAGATTTATTGTTTAAGGAGCTCTGGTAGCGTGCGTAGTGGTTACGATTCGGGCTGCGAACTGCAAGGTCAGCAGTTCAAAACTACCAGCTGTTCCGCAGGAGAAGGATGAGGCTTTCTGCTCCTGTAAAGATTTACAGCCTCGGAAACTCTGTACAGGGTCGCTATGAGTTGGAACCAACTCCATGGCACATAACTACCAACCACCACCATTGTTTAATTGCTTTGGGGTAGTGATGGAGAAAAGTCAAGGTTGACCTGTCACCTCTGCCCATGCCTGATTTCTGCCTGTTAAAAAAAAGTTAATTTCTGCCTGGTGAAAGAAAAAGTTAATATTCTATACATTTTTTTGTTACTAAGGAGAAGACAGGTGAACAGAGGGAGTTTTAAAAAAATAAATATTTAATCTTTTATTTAATCATTGTTAATTATGAACACCTCTGTGCTTATGTTTATTAAAAATTGTGGTGGTTATTGTTGTTGTTAAGTGCCCTCGAGTTGGTTCCGTCTCATAGCAACTCTATAGGGTTTCCAAGGAGCTGCTAGTGAGTTTGAACCACCGATTTTGTGATTCAAACTGACTTTGTGGTTCAGTGCTTCATCCTATAGTGCCTTTCTGAAAGTTATGGTAAATATTTATACATAAATATATATATCTACACACACATATATGAATGCTAGTGGCACATTGGTTAAATGCTTGTCTGGTAACCAAAAAGTCAGCGACTCTAGCTCACCAGTCCCTACATGGAAGAAAGACCTGGCAGTCTCCTCCCATAAAGATTATAGTCTAGAAAACTGAATGCAGTAATTCTGCTTTGTCATGTGGGGTTGCTATGACTAACAAGTGACTTGATGGCACATGACATCAAAAAGTATAAATACAAGGGGCATCCAAAGAATTTGTGGAAAATCTCCATTATCTTTTCATTGCCTTTTTACAGATTTTTTGAAACCCCCTTGTATAACAAAACATTTGTGGGCAGAGTTGATTTAATGGTTTTGCCAGTTGGCCAAGTAGAAATGGTCAGCAGACTATGGAAAGGATGGACCTGGCGCTTAGGAACAAGTCATGACTGGAAGGGGAGGCTTGAGCTACCCTTAGCATGGTGTGGGAATGTTGTAACGTGATCTCAAAACTTCTGTTATTTTGCATTAACGTTGAAAGCATGGGGAAATGCCAAGATTAAGAGATGTTTTGGGGGGATAGATGCGTCATCCTTGACTGTTCTTGTTATGTCACTCTTTTCCATCCATGTTTTAATAAGTCTTGTATATAAAATAGCACCCTCAGTTATTTAGCTCCCATATACCTAACTTTGATTCTATATATTATGTCAGTCAAAATTGTCTTCTTTTGTATTAAAGATATAATTCACATAAAACTTACCTTTTTAAATATGTGTAATTTAGTAGTTTTTAGTGTATATATCAAATTGTGCAACTATCATCACTATATAAATTCTACAGTATTTTAATCACCTCCAAAAGAAACTCTGTACCCATTAGTTGTCACTACTCACTTTCTCACCCAACTGGAAACCATTAATTTACTTTCTGTCCCTATGGATTTGCCTATTTTGGACATTTCACATAAATGAACTCATAATATTTGAGCTTTTGTATCTGGCTTCTTTTGTGTGTAGCATGTTTTCAAGGTTCATTCATGTTATAGTATGATCACAAGGGTGGCATCAGAGTCACTAACCACTCCTCAGAAACCCTGTACAGGGTCTCTATGAGTTGGAACCAACTCGATGGCAATTAACAACAGTGGTAACTGAAGGAGCACTGGTAGTGCAATGGGTTAAAAGTTGGGCTGCTAACCGTAAGGTTGGTGGTTCAAAACTCACCAGCCACTCTGTGGAAGAAAAGCTGAGGCAGGCAGTCTGCTCCCATAAAGATTTACAGACTCACATTCTCTCCTCTGCCCTATAGTAGGATCACTATGAGTGTGAATCAGCTTCACGGCAGTGAGTGGGTAGCTCTGCCAGAATTGTTCAAAGTGGCTTTCTATTCCTACCAGCAATGTAGGAGAGTTTCAGTTTCTCTGTATCCTAGCCAACATTTGTTATTGTTGTCTTGATTATACGGAAAGGAAAGAGATCTCAGATAAGCAAAGCACTACTTAAAAAGAATAGAGTTGAAGGCCTCTCACTCTCTGATCCCAAATTTTACTACACAGCCACTTTGGTCAAAATAGCCTGGTACTGTACTGATACAATGAAAGACACACAAATCAGTGGAACAGAATTGAGAACTCTGAAGTAAATCCATCCACATGCACTCAGTTGATCTTTGACAAAGGATCAAAACACATTAAGTGGGGAAGAGATTGTCTCTTCAATAAAGGGTACTGTCTAAACTAGAAATACATTTTTATAAGATTGAAACAAGACCCATATCTCATACTACATATAAAAACAAACTCAACATGGATTATAGACCTAAATGTAAAATCTAGAACTGTACAGATGATCAATGAAAAAAAAAAAGAAGACAAATTTAGGGGCTGTAATACTTGGCATAAATAGACTATCAAACATTACTAAAACATACACGAACCGTAGAAGCCAAAATAGATGACTGGGATCTCCTATCTCCTAAAAATCAGGCACTTAAAGTGCATCAAAAGATTTTGCAAAAAGGTAGCCCACAGACGGGGAAATTTTTTTCCCTACAATTTATAGGACAAGGAACTAATCTCTAAAATTAATGAAAACTACAATACCTCTACAAGAAAAAGACAATCCAATTTAAAAATGGGCATAGGACATGAATAGACATGTCACCAAGTGAAACATTCAGGCAGTCAAAAAACATATGAAGGCATGTTCATGATAATTAGCCATAAGAGACATGCAAATCAAAACAATGATATTTTCTCTCTTGTCAGCATTAGTAGTAAAGTTCAAAGAAACAGAAAACAGTAAGTACTGGCATGGGTGTGGAAAGACTGGGACCCTACTACATTGCTGGTGAAAAACAATATGGTGCATCTAAAGAAAGTTGGAAATAGAAATACCATATGGCCCAACAATCTTTCTGCTTAGTAGATATCCACAGGAAATAAGAGTCAGGACAGGTAGATACAGCCACACCAGTGTTCACTGCAGCACTGTTCACAATAACAAAAAGGTGGAGACAGCCTAAACGCCCATCAGTGGAAAAATGGATAAACAAACTTTGGTACATATACACAATGGAATACTCTGCAACGTTAAAGAATAACGAATCTGCGAAACACCTCATAACATGAATGAAACTGGAAGGCATTATGGTGAGTGAAATTAGTCATTCACCAAAGGATAAATACTGTATGAGTCCATTATTATAAAAATTCAAGAAAAGGTTTTTATATTAAAAGAAACATTGTTTGATGGTTATCCGGGATGGGAGAGAAGGGAGAGTAATTCACTGGCTAGAGGGTAGACACATATTACCTCTGGTGATGGGCAGGGCAGTAAACAAGAAGAAAAGCTGGCAAAAGAATGATGAAGACAGGAAGGTATGCAGGGGCTGAAAGGAATAGAGGTAAATAATGATATATATACAACTTTTGAACAGTGTTCTGCTGGTAGATGCATGGACAGTGACACAAACTGAATGGGGACGGGAAGAAGAGTGGGAGTATACCCACATATGTATATATGAATTTCAGAGAGGATATTTGTATATGGGTATTACCTTTTCTGCAAAAACAGCTATGAATGTGGTGGAGCATATAGCATACAAAGTGATGAAAAGTTCTTAGGTATTACCAAGCATATTAAGGCAATGAGTTGCTCTGTTTGGGGGCTCAGGCCCATAGTTTCAAGGGACCCCATGGTAGTTCTGGTGTGGCACTGTGGGTTAATGCATTGGACACAAATTCGGTTTGATTGGCAAAGTTGGCAGTTCAAGCTCACCAGCTGCTCCTCAGAAATCCTATACAGGGTTGCTGTGGGTTGGAACCTGTCGGGGACCAGCCTCGACAGGGAAGTTTGGTTCATGAAGTAGGGAGATCTGGCAGCGAAAGAGATAGAGAAAGAATATACACAAAGACGCGACGAGAGAAACAAAGAGACACCCCGAGACCAGAGTGGATGCAAAACTGGCAGACAGACCCTTCATGGCAAGCAGCATGGCTGTAAAGCTTGGCCCTGAAAGCAGTAATGCATGCAGGATTCAATCTGCATCCGTCTTTTATTTCAGGGAGGGATTTTACACAAAGGATGAAGGGGATTATTAAGACAGGGTACAGAAATGAAATGGGATTAATTGTTCAAAACAGGACACAATGATTTACAGGAACAAATTCTAAAATATACCTCGCAAATTGTCTTAATAATCTAACATTCTTAATTTTCCAAAAATTCAAGCAAACTCTTATAAATTACTTTTTTGGCTCAAATCCTAGGGCAGCGACTTGAGGTTTCTCAATGCTAATTAACATACCTATGGCACTTAATTCTAATGGATAAAGGTGAAAAGGATTTAAAGGCCTGAAGAGAGTCAAGCTGTTTCAGCTACCTGGCTTAGGCTTTCAGGAGGAAGGAGGACGTCTGGGTTAATGGTTTACACCTGGGGACAGTTTGAAGGGGCTGCTACTATTATTCCTTGAACAATACTCCCAGAATTTACCAGTCTACTTTGAGTGAATACTTTGGGTGAATTCTCTCCAGAGCCTCTTTGCGTAATCCCAGCAAACTTGCCTTTGGAACTTTTATGGCCTTGGCTTTAGAAAGGGTTTTGGTTTTAATATGGTTCATGGATATCAAGAGCTCATGTATTAAGTTAATATCAAACATAACTGAATAATTTGATAAAGAACAGTTTGGACATGCTTGCCAGGTGGCCAGAGTTTGTTCCTCAGAGAGATTTGTTCCCAGGACCCTACGCACTGCCAACACAGTGGAGACATTAAGAGAGGCACATAAGAAACCATTTTCTCAGAAGCTACAATTACTGGAGTTAGAAGCATAGAATGAATAATAAGACCAAAGAAAATTATTCAGTGGTAGCCCACCAGTGAGTTCGTAAAAGCCTATGAACCCAGGACGTCAGGAGGACACATCCTTGGCCCTCAGGGTCCATGTGAACTCGGGACGTCAGGAGGTCACTTCTTTGGCCCTCAGGGTCCCTGGTTAGCAATCCTGAGTGGGGCCTTTGTGTTGGATTTTCGTCCATGACACAGGGCCTCAGCATGTCAGTGCTTGCGGTCCCCAACAGGAACCAACTTGATGGCACTTAACAACAACAGCATGGTCAGTCATTGGCATACCATACTTCACAAAGACAATGTTCTACATCCTTCTTTGGTGAGTAACATCTGGGATCTTATAAGCTCATGAGCAGCCATCTAAGGTGCAGCTATTGGTTTCTCCATGTGCAGAAGAAAGAGAACTGAAGAAGCTGGGAATCAATGAGCCCAGTGAACTGATGGAATGTGTGAACATCAGTCTAGGAAAACTAGATGGTGCCCAGCTGCTACTACCAAGTGCTGTGAAAGGCAGCATATTAGAAGGCCCCAGATAGAGTACCAGAAAATGTGGAACTATGCTCAATTATTTTAAAAAACAAAAACATACTAGATTTACTGATCAGAAAGAAACTGGAGGAACCTGAGACTGTGGCCCTCAATCATCCTTCAGGTCTGCAAAAGAACTCATCCTTGTGGCCCACCTTTTAGCCAAGCAGTAGATAGGAATATAGTGGGGGACAACAACATAGTAAGGTATGCTCCCCATAGAATGGTCAATCATTCAGAAATCAATAGAACAACAATTACAATAATAAAGTTGAGAAGGAATGGAAAGATAGGTAGAATGGAATTAGGAACCATGGGGAGGAAGCGGAATAAGGAATAACTGTTGTTGCATGGAGATTGCATTGCAATCATTGAGGTGAAACACAGTGTGTGATTTGTTGAATGTAAATCTGATTTTCTTGTCTGTAAACCTTTATTCAAGTCACAAAAGTTTAAGAAAACCTCTGGATCTCAGCAGTCCTATTCACAGCAGCTCATAGGGAGGGTACAGAATAGACAGCTTTTTGTTCATTTGAAGAGAGGGATGACTTGATGCCAGCTAACAACAAATGTGTATCTCTAATTATGGTTTGTGCTTTGGGTTAATGTGCTAGACTGCAAAGTTGGTGTGACCCACAAGGTCAGTGGTTCAGGCTCATCTGTCACTATGGGTCGGAATCTACTCTACTGCCCTTAACAACAATTATGGTTTTGATTTGCATTTTCATAATAACTAATCATCTTTCAACATGCTTGTGGTCATTTCCTATTTTTAAAGAAATGTGATCATTCGTAGTCTTATTTAAAAACATACCTGTTCAGAGTCTTTGCCCATTTTCAAATTGGATTCTCTTTTTGTTGAGTTTTAGAGGAGTTCTTTATATATTCTGGATATAAATCCTTTGTCAGATATATAATTTGTGAGTATTTTCTCCCATTTTGTGAGTTGATTAATTTCCTTAATCAATTTTTATTATTGTGATATATCGTGAATTATTTAATGTCTCTTCTACCTTTAGTCTTTGTTGACTCCTACCAATGACTCTCTTCCTGCTAGGTCTGGATAAGAGAAGATAGGGGAAGATACTGATAGGTTGATTTGATTCAATTGTGAATGATTGTTAGCAGGGCTAATTATTATTGTAAAGCTTGGAAATCTAATTCTGGTAGGTTTAAAATAAGCCATCTCAGAAGCAAGGAGGGGGATACCATCAAAGAAGAGCCAGGAGTAGAGCATCCTTTGGACCCCAAGATCCGTATTCATTGCACCTCCTTGATCCAGGGACAGAAAGCTGTAATATCAGAGAAATAGAAGCAGCAGAATCAGGAGCCAGAATATGAGACAAAGCATTGGCCTTCATGGTCCACTAAAAGTATTACAGAGTGAGGTACCTCCAGACACTTAATTGGGGAGCTAGGTTTGCTGATTCATGGAGTTAGAGGCAAATGCCTTTGGACTGAAGCTTATAGCGTGGTGGAGTGCTCTTTGGGAATTTATCAGCAGCTCTAAAAGATCTTTGTAATACTGCCTGAGCAGGGCAAGAGGTCAAGAGGCTGCACGGATGAAAGACCAAAGGCCATAGAGAGAGAGGCCTATCTGCAGGCATGCCTGGAAAGAGGGTGTCCTGATTGGATGAATTTTATTCTGAACATTTCTGATCCTGAATTGTAACCTGTTAACTTTCGTAATAAACCCCATTACCATGAGTATGGTGTCTTGTGTTGTGTTTGGCCATTGCAATGAATTATCAATCCCAGCTGAAGAGTGCTGTGGGAATGATGGTTGGTCTCAATTTTCTGCAACTATAATTGATTGGATTGCATTGGAATCGTTGTTTTAAAGATCATGTTTAGGGAGTTGCCTTTTTGTTACTTGAGTCAACTCAGTGGCCCCATGTATGCAGAGTAGAATTGCTCCATAGAATTTTCAAAGCTGTGACTTTACAGAAGCCAATTGTCAGGCCGGTCTCTAAGCGAATTGCCGCTGGGTGGGTTTTGAACACCAAGCTTAGTAGTCAAGTGTTTTAACTGTTTGTGTCACCTGGGAATCTTGTTTTCATTTTCATGATGCTGTCCTTTGAAACACTAAATTATGTAATTTTTTATTAAGTCCAACCATTTATTTTCTTTTTTTGCTGTGCTTTAGGTCTTATCCAGTCGACTTTCTGTGTGTTCCAATCACACCCCCCAGTAATTGAAGTTGCTCTCCTTTGCTTAAATTACCACAATAGGTTCTTGACTTAGGTACCTTACGCTCAGATCCATTCTCCACCTAGCACCCAGAGAATAAAAACCGAGAAAAGATCACACAACCTTTATGCTTAAATCCTTCCATTGCAATTGTGATGAATTCCCATTATGGTGTTGTGGGTTAATGCGCCAGACTGTAAAGCTGTTTGGACTACAAGGTCGGTGGTTCAAGCTCACCAGCTGTCTTCGGAAACCCTGTATAGGGTCGCTATGGGTCGGAACTGACTGGATGGCATCTAACAACAACAACTTAGAGTCTACACAGGTCTGCAGTATTTGGTTCCGCTCGTGTCTTAAATGTTTCTCTTCAGCCTCACAGCATCTCCTCCCCATCTTGCCTGCTAAGCTTGTTTCTAGCTCACCAAACCTTTTTTCTCTCCACTGAGTTTGGGGTTGCTGCTAGCCCTGCAGAAACTGGAGAGAAGAAAGAGTGCTAATTGTTTTAGCTTTAAATTTAGCTTCTCTCATAATTTAATATCTTAATTCTCCTCTTTGCCATGGATTCAGGACCTTGTCTTTTACTTGATTTCATAGAGGTGACTATTTAAGCGAAAGTAAATTTATCTTTGAAACAGCTTATTGATTTTTTTCTAGCTTATCTGTCCCTTGGCCATTTTGAATGCCATAGATGCATGAAGGAAAGCAAATGCATTGATTTAAAGGTTTTTGTAATTTATACTATGTTCTTGTTTTTCTTTTTAAAATGTGTCAATGTTACACAAAATATTTTGTATACAAATGAAGGAAAAGGCAGTTTATTGAAACACATTTCAAATCTCAAAACTCCTTAGTAAATGAATTTTATATATCTGGATAGACTTTGTTGTTGTTGAACATTGGGAAGTCAGTTCTGACTCACAGCAACCCTGTATAGGGTTTCCTAGCATTTGAACCAGCAACCTTGTGATTAGCAGTCCAATGCTTATCCTACCAGGACTTCTTTGGGTAGATTTTGTTTGTAGTAAAGCTTCGGTCTTGAATAAATGAGATAAGAAAACAAAGGGTCGTTGTTGCTTAGTGCTGTCGAGCCAGTTCTGACTCATAGTGACCACTTACAGGGTTTCTATGGAGCCACTGGTAAGTTTGAACCACTGACCTTGTGGTTAGCAGTCCAGTGCTTATTCTACATCACCACACCAGACTCCATTAGTATAACAAAAATATAGGAAATCATTGTCATATGATTGAATTACTCCCTATAAGCTTAATACATAACTTATTAATTAGCTCCAGTATCTTTTACATTGTGATTTGTGGAGGTAACCAGATTTTTAAAAAAAGCAGTTCAGTCCTAGGTTATTAACAACTCATTCAGCAGCCTTTCTGCTCCTATAATAGCCTCGGAAACCTTATGCAGGGTAGCTATGAGTTGGAACCTATTTGACAGCCTACAACCACCAGCACCACCACCACTTGCTCTTCAATATTTTATAAATTTGTCCTCGTTTAAAAATGATTGAGTTTAACCCTAACTATCAACAAGGTACCCTTGTAGCGTAGTGGTTATGAATCGAGCTGCGAACCGCAAGGTCAGCAGTTTGAAACTACCAGCTGTTCTGCGGGAGAAAGATGAGGCTTTCTGCCCCTGTAAAGATTTACAGCCTCAGAAACCCTGTACAGGGTCGCTATGACTCAGAACCAACTTCACGGCACATGACAATAACAATAATCAACAAAGCCAGAAGAATGAACAAATTTGCTTTGGAAGAAATACAACTGGATTTCTCCTTAGAAGCAGCAATGGTAAGATGTTCCCTCTCATACTTAGGACATGTTGGTAAAGTGGAGAGTCTTCAAAAAAAGAGGAAGGCCCTCAAAGAGATGGATTCACATGGTGGCAGAAACAATTGTGAGGATGGTGCAGGACTGAGTGTTGTTTTGTTCTGTTGTACGTAGAGTCACTATGAGTTAGAACCTACTCTGTGGTATCTAACAACAACTGAAACTTAGTATCACACTCACTTTCACTTGCATGTGCAGCTTTTAAATAATTGAAAAGGCTTTGAATCTTTTTTTTGTACTAACCCACTGTCATCGTGTTGATTCCAATTCATAGTGAACCCTATGTAGGGTTTTTAAAAAACAAGCAACTTTTTATTGTGAATTGAGTGAAGGTTAACAGACAAGATCATCAGCTTTACTATTCAACAGATTATATGCTTTGTTTCATCTCAATGTGATTACAGTCCCCTTCCTTCAACAACAGTTACCCTACTTCCTGTAGTTTCCCTTTTACGTCTTGTATTTCAAAAGTGAGCAAAGGAAAAATATTTGATACACATAAAAACCAAAAAAAAATATATTCACTTAAATGTCCTAAGGGCATATTCTGCAAGCCAGTCTCCTGCCTGCAAACACACAGCCTTATTCAGTACATGGGCCTAGAGCCCATAGCTGCTCTCTCTATATATATAGGGTTTCTGAGACTGTAAATCTTTACAGGAGCAGGCAACCTCACCTTTTGTGCAACAGTTGGTTTGTTTGAACCATTGACCTCACAGTTAGCAGCCCAACATCGAACTCACAACCCCACCAGGGATCCTTTTCTTGAACTAAAGCAAGCATGGGAAACGTCTGGCTTGAGGGCCATATGGTGGTGGTTATGTGCTGTGGAGTCAGTTACGACTCATAGGGTTTCTGAAGCTGCAAATCTCTACAGAAGCAGAAAGCCTCATCTTTCTCCCGTGGAACAGCTCATAGTTTCAAATTGCTGACTTTGTGGTTAGCAACCCAATGTGTAACCACTATGCTACAAGAACTCCTTGAGGGCCATATTTTGTTGTTGTTAGGTGCTATTGAAGTTGGTACCAACTCATAGTGACCTTATGCACTGCAGAATGAAACACTGCCCGATCCTGGACCAACCTCACTATTGTTGCCATGCTTGAGTCCATCTCATTGAGGGTCGTCTTCCTCTTTTTCTCTGACCCTTCACCTTACCAAACATAATATCCTTCTCCAGCAACTGCTTCTTCCTGACAA
>NW_006408764.1:3506081-3507771 GCF_000296735.1 Chrysochloris asiatica
TATTGGTCCAGTGGTGAGGATTTTTGTTTTCTTTACATTGAGATGTAATCCATACGGAAGGCTGTGCTCTTTGATCTTCATCAGTAAATGTTTTAAGTCATCTTCACTTTCAGCAAGCAGGTCTGTATTATCTGCATATCGCATATAAGGCTCGTCAAATCATTTGCTCTGGTCCTGCCAAGACAACTGAGTTCCCAGTATACACATGAAGGGATGAGTTAATTAAATGTTTGACCGAATATAGCAGGCTGATTTTTTTTTTTTAATGTTTTATTGTGAATTATATGATAGTTTACATGGGGGAACTTTAGTTTTACATTCATTCCATCGTATATCATCTCATTGCCATGGTTCCAATCCCCTCCATGCATCATCAACCACCCAAAGGGTATATCCCAGAAACCCGCCTCCTACACTTCCCTCCCCCCGCCCCGCTCCCCCCAGTTTTCTGCCCACAGTCCCTTTCCCTCTCTGGGTCCAAAGTCCCCAGTCTCTTCATCACTCCGCGTCATCATCTCTGCCTCCGTCTCAGGCATCTCTGTTTGTCTGGGTAGGGTCCCGCTCTCGGCTCTTCTCCATTGATGGTCCCAGAGGTCTCCGTGCCTATCCTGGAGATTTAATCACTCCCTTGCTTGTTACAAAACTTCTACCTTTGCATTTCCAACCCTCATAGTCCATCCTGATAAGCATTATTCACTACAGTATCACGAGTTACCCATCTGTATCTAGCAGGCTGATTTTTAAGTTGATAATTTTGTGTGGCCTGCAAATGATGTTGCAAATTTTGGCAGGAGATGGATTCCCCATCCCAAACTAAAGTAAGACTAAATAAGATCCTTGTACACCTGTTTTGACTTCCCTACAAATTTGACTTAAAAGATGCTCTTAGGAACATATCTCATTTGTAATCTAGGGGCTATCTGTAATTGATTTATATTTTTGATAGAGGTCTTTAATTGAGAATGCAGACTATTTCGTGCTTTTTCTTCATCTCTATACTAATTTACTGTTAATAATATTTTATGTTTTTTGAAAAAGAATGATGTCCTTCAGTGATCTGCTTGCAAATCGATTTTACTATGTGGTACATTGAATTACTTGATAAGGCTCTTCTAGCTTGTAATTCCTACCAAATGACTAGGTGGGAGTATACAAATGTGAGGTGTTTATGGTCCACCAAGGGGATTGTATAGCTTGCTGATAATGTAAATAAGGCACCCATGTGGGGGTGGAGTGGTGGTGTGCCATCGACTTGGTTCAATTGCAAGTGGCCCTGTATAAATTTGTGATGTTGTGTATCTTTGTGAGAGCAGAAACCTCATCTTTCTCCCTCAGCGTAGCTGGTGGATTTGAATTGCAGATTTTGCATTTAGCAACCCAACATGTAGCCCTCTGTTCCACCAGGGCTCTTTCATGGAGTCTTACATGCCACCAAGTCATTCTGACTCATAGCAACTCTGTATAGGATTTTTGAGGAGTTGCTGATGGTTTTGAACCACCAACCTTGTGATTAGCAAGCAGTCCAGTGCTTATCCTACAGAGCCATGCCAAGACCATGCCAATAAGGCATATGGAACGCAACATGGGGGTTGGTCGGTTTTGTCATCCCACTAGGTTTAAAGTGAGCCATCTCAGAATAATTGTTCAAGTGCTATCAATTCTGTTCCAAGTCATACCAACCCTCTATAGG
>NW_006408764.1:3509456-3512000 GCF_000296735.1 Chrysochloris asiatica
CTCTTGTTGTATATTGCCTGTACTGCCACCTGTGTTAGCATTTATCTACCCACTAGTATTTGAATAGTTCTAACCCCAACCTCTATTCCACATTAACTATCATAGAGTGTTTCATTTAGCATGAAAATGTTTTAACTTTTTACAAATGGTCTTATACAATGTTTGACCTTTTGTGATTGCTTGTGCTGAGTTCATTTTGTTTGTGGGTTTTCTGTTCATTTTCTTTATTTTTGTTGTGTTAATGTCTACTAAATCTTTCTGATTTTCTTCTTTTTTGTTTTCATGGGAAGGTGTATTTCTTTTCTTTGCGATTACCCTGTAATTTATTAATTTTTCTTTCATATAAAACAGCGTTTTTTTCTTGAAATCTGCTATACTTCATTGCTATTTGGAAATTCTGTATCTACACAATTCTTTCTTTTTGCTTTGTAGTTGATGTCATTATAAATTGATCTCTTTGATTCCCTAATTTCAATCTTGTAGGTGTATTTTACTTTAAATACTTCTATATCTGGATTGATTTCTGGGTGGTGGTGTAATGTATGTTAATCTCAGGTTGTTCTCTGCTGTTGTTGCTTCTCAGTCCAAAGAACACCCTTCAGTAGTTTTTATGAAGTTGATCTGGTTATTACAAATTCCTTTACCAGTATTTAAATAAAGGTTAACAGCATTTATTATCTATTCTCTGTAAGTTTTTTTTCATATTTTAAATAATTTATTCATGTGTAGATGGGATCCTAACTAGAAAAAGAAATATGAAGATTTATTAACAAATACATAGAAAAAAATATTTTCAACTTTACTATTTTTTAAGTCTCTAACCCTCACATAGGCATAGTTGCCTTATCTTTTATGCTGTAATGTCAGTTGTTGTTTTTTTAGTTTTAGTTTTTTAAAAATTTTTATTGTGAATTGAGTGATAGTTTACATGAGAGAACATCGGTTTTACATTAATCATTTCATTGCAATGATTACAGTCTCCTCCGTGCATTATCATTCAACAGTATTTGCTTCTATTCCCTCTGTTTTGTGTTTTTTGGTTGTTGTTTTTTTCTGGGGGAGGGATATACACAAAGACACTCAGGAATATGTAATTAAACAACCAAAGGGTACATTCTGCCTCCTGGCCACCAGCACTCACTCTTTCTCTGTCCTTGAGTCTAGAGTACTCAGCTGCTCTCTCTCCATGTCCTCACCTCTACCTGCATTTCTGGTGTCATTGCTTCTCTGGATAGGGTCCCACATTCTGCTTGTGCTCTTCTACCTTGATGGTCCTAGGGTCCTCTGTTCTTGGACTGTAAGATCAACTACTCCCCCCTTTTTGATACAAAACTTCTACCTTTACAGTTGTGACAGTTGCAATTAATCATGTTAACAGTTACTCAATATTGAATCATAAGAATCTTACCCTCACCTCTTTTCACCAGACCTGTCTAGACAAGATGAAAACTATTCAGTGGGGGACTACCTTCCCAACACACTCTTAAACTAAATTCCCCCTTGAAAACTTGTAAGCCAGTCACTTTGTGCCTTTATTGCCTCCCTCATTTTAGGTAGCCAGTATCTAAGTTGCCTGTTCCTATCAACCCTGTATACAGAAGGGAAAGGATTGATTCTTGATGTGACTATTCCTTCCCTGTCAATTGGTATTTTGAGCTACTACATCCATAAGTATAGGTAAAGTTGGTCAAACTGTAGCAATTTACACTTGTTTCCTTTATCAAAAATAATTTTTTTTTTTATCTTCCTCTAGTTGAGTTCTGATCATCAAGCCATCAAGGCTAGGGCAAATGGGTACTCTCTGCAAGTTTGGGCATTCTTGTGCATCTCCCCTCACTTCATATCAGCTAGATGCTTCACTCTCAGCTCTAGCCCTTTGTGGTTATGTCCTTGTCCATGGGCTCAGGAATCCCTAGGTCTCACTACACTTCGGACGAATCAATCCTTCCTCTTCTCTCTCTTATCTGCTAGTCAAGGAGAGTCTGTATTCACTATAACTTTTGCATTGCTCCCTATGTCACCCACTGCATTCATCTTTCCTTTGCCAACCTCCCTCTTGCTGTATATTGCATGCCCCATTACCCATGTTAACTTGTGTGTCCTCTAGCTCATAAATAATTTTCCCTCCCCCATCCTGTAACTATCATAGAATATTTCTGTAATCAAGAAAACCTTTTGTTAACATTTTACAACACTGGTTTCATACAACATTGGTCTGCCCTTTTGTGATTGACTTATTTCACTCAGCACAATATCCTTCAGGTTCATCCATGTTGAGAGATATTATGCAGATTCATTGTTATTCTTCAACTTGCATAGTATTCCATTGTGAATATGTTAGTTTAAAAAACAAAAGTTTGTTTAACCATTTTGTTAGTGGGCATTTAGGCTGTCCCTGTCATTTTGATGTGTCTCTTGTAGACAGCGTATTGAAGGATCTGTTTTCTTATCCATTTTGCTACTCTCTGTCCCTTGATTGATACATTTAATCCACTTTCAGTGGAGTTATTGGTAAGTATGAATTAATTGATGTCATTTGTGTTT
>NW_006408764.1:3513210-3513880 GCF_000296735.1 Chrysochloris asiatica
GCAGGGTTGATGAAAGGAGATGGGGATAGCACTCATGGTACAATAGTGAATAATTACTATCAGGACCGACTGTGAGGGTTGGAAATGTAAAGGTAGATGTTTTGTAGCAAAAGGAGGGGAGTGTTTGAGTTTGCAGGCCAGGTGTGGAGGTCCCTGGAACCATCAGGGGAGAAGAGCAGAGTACAGGACCCTACTCAGAGAAGCAGTGACTTCAGAGATGGAGGCAGAGACGATGTCCTGGAGAGATGGAGCAGCTGGGGACTTTAGACCCAGAGAGGGAGAGGGGCTGTGTGCTGACCACCAGAGGGCGGGCTTGCAGGATATACCCTTTGGTTGGTTGATGATGCATGGAGGGAATTGTAATAATGGCAGTGTAATGATATACGATAGGATGAATGTAAAGCTAATGTTCTCCCATGTAAATGATCACGTAATTCACAATAAAACAGTTTAAAAAAAACAAGTTACCCTGCAATTTCTTAATTTTTTTGCCCATTTAAAAGTCTGTTGTTTTATCTTGAATCTACTTGACTTTTTTTTTTTTTTTTTTTTTTTTACCATTTTAAAGGTCTGTATCAGCACTATTCTCTTTTTTTGCTTTGTGGTTAGCTTCAGTATAAATTGGTATATCTCATTCCCTATTTTCAGTCTTGTTGACTTGTTTTACTTT
>NW_006408764.1:3516920-3555668 GCF_000296735.1 Chrysochloris asiatica
GTACAGGGTCGCTATGGGTCGGAACTGACTCGACGGCACATAACAACAAGAACAATATGATTCTTGGTTGGCAATTTTTTTTCTTTCAGAGTTTTGTATATATCATCCATTGCCTTCTTGCCTGCATAGTTTCTATTGAGAAATCAGATTTAGTTATACTGTTTTTCCTTTGCAAGTAACTTCATTTTTCATGAGTGCCTCTCAGGATACTTTCTTGCCTATAACTTTGGAAAGTTTTATTATATGTCTTGGTGATTTTCTTTTAGAATCTATCCTGTTTAGGATTTGTTTAGGTTCTTACATGCTTATGTTCTCGTATATCATTATGTTAAGGAAGTTTTCTTCCAACATCTCTTCAACACTCTTCTCTGTGCTTTTTATTTTCTTTTTCTGCTCTGGAATTCCAATCACCCATAAGTTATTATTCTTCTTCAAGGTGTCCCACATCAATTTTAGACTTTCTTCAGATTTTTTTTTCTGATTGTTCCCTCTAGCATACTAGTATTGAGAGATGTATCTTTAAGCTTACAATTCGGGTTTCTATTGCTTTGAACCTATTCCTTGTTCTTTCAACTTGTCCATTTCTGAAGTCTTAGTATTAATCTTTTGGATTTCTAGTCACAGGTTTTATATTGTTTTGAAATTTATGTTTATTTTGTGTGTTTGTTCCTGTAGTGGTTTCCTGAGCTCTTCTGAAGTCTTTTCTGTGTTCTCCTTGCTGTCTTTGATCTTTCTGGCAATCCTTTGAAGGTACCTAAAAAGAATTTTTAAAAATTCCTTTTCAGCTAGTTCCATTACCTTTTTTTCCTTAGAAATTTTTTCTGGTTTTATATTTTGGACATTTGTTTGAATAATATTCTTTGTTTCTTCATGTGAGCTTCTTCATGTGAGCAAAAATTGCCTGTTGTCTCTGATACATTATGGTGTTGCTGTATTTGAAAGTATTTATCACTGTATGTTTGTTGATTAGACTCTGAACAGCTGTCTCCTGTGGGTATAGTTAGAGAATTGAAGTATGTGCACCATTTTTTCCCCAGCATCTTAGTTTGGGGTGGGTTTAACTGATGTTGGCTGCTGGTGTTGATCAGGTAATCAGAAGCTGCTATGGGCTGTTACCTAGTGGGTGGAGCTGCAGAGGGTATGGTTGTGGCTGGATTGTGTGGGCACATTTGCTGTGTTATGTAAGGTGGGAAACAGAAGAAAACTGCCCCCCCCCAAGAAAACAAAACAGAGTAAACAAACCAGCAACGAACAATGAAAAGAAAAAATGAAGTAAATAAAGATAGGCAACAATCAGAAAAAAAAGAATATAATAACTAAGAAGAGGTACAGGAAAATAGAGTTATGGAAAAGAAAAATAAGAGAAAAAAATAAAAGGAAGAAATTTAAAAATATAAAAATGCCTTGAAAAATAAGGGAGAAGAAAGATGAGAGTGGAGAGTAGTAAAGAAAGATCAAAAAGGAAAAAGTAGAAATGAGAAATAGAAGAGAAGATGGAAAGCAAAAGCAGATATAGAAAGGATAAAATTCAAGGGAATTAAAAGAGATAAGGAAAGAGAAGAAAGAATATAGAAACAAAATAATGAAACAACTAAAGGGAAAAACAAAAAACAGTGCAGCTGTTGGACCCAGAGAGGAGAAAACTCAGGGTTCCTTCCAGCCAAGGAACTCAAGAATTGAATATAGAAGGGATGTGGCAGCAGAGTTCCTGGCCCTAGAACTCTATGTTATCTATGTTCTCAATCCAGAAGTAGTTCGTGGAGGCTCTTTTCCTTTTATAGATTTGTTATTTAAAAACATGAAGGATAAAACATTTAGAGTTATCAAACATGGACATCTTATTACTTGTACTTGTCTGTGAATTTCTCTTTATTAGGGATCGTTCTTTTTTTGTGTTAAAAGAACTTTCATTAGTATTTTTTGTAGGGCTAGTCTGGTGAATATGAACTCTCTCAAGAATTGATGCCTTTAAGTTATGGTGTTGGAGGAGAATATTGAAAGTGCCATGGGCTGCCAAAAGAACCAATAGATGCATTTTGGAAGAAGTGCAGCCAGAGTGCTCCTTAGAGGCCAAGATGGCCAAACTTCGTCTCTCATACTTTGGACATATTTTGACCAGTCGCTGGAGAAGGATATCATGTTTGGTAAGGTGGAGGGTCAGAGAAAAAGAGGAAGACCTCCAACAAGATGGATTGGCCAAGTGGCAGCATCGATGGACTCAAACGTAGCAACAGTAGTGAGGTTGGCCCAGAATTGGGCAGTGTTTTGTTCTGCTGTGCATAAGGTTGCTATGAGTTGGTACCACCCCGATGGTACCTAACAACAACATTATCTGTTTGAGAATGTTTTTATCTTACCCTTGTTCTTCAAGGATAGTTTCACAGAGTATAGTATTCTTGGTTGATCAGTTTTTTTCTTTGATCACTTTAGATATATCATTTCATTGCCTTCTGGCCTGCATTTATGTATGTATGTATGTATGTATTTTTATTTATTTATTTATTTATAGTTTTTATTGTGAATTATGTGATAGTTTACATGGAAGAACATTAGCTTTACATTCATCCTATCGTATATTGTTTCATTGCCATGATTACAATCCCCTCCATGCATCATCAAACAACCAAAGTATATACCCCACAAGCCTACTCCTCAGTCAGCACATAGCCCCTCTCCCTCTGGGTCTAGAGTCCCCAGCTGCTCCATCTCTCCATGCCATTGTCTCTGCCTACATCTCTGGCGTTTCTTTGGGTAGGATCCCGCACTCTGCTCTTCTGCCTTGATGGTCCCTGGCCTGAAAAGTCAACCACTTCCCTCCTTTTGCTACAAAACATCCACCTTTACATTTCCAACCCTCACAGTCAGTCATGATAGCAATTATTCATTGTTGTACCACAAGAGTCCTATCCCTATCTCCTTTCATCAGCCCCGCCCAGACAGATTGGATACTACTCAGCGGAGATTCTGCCTTCCTCTGTGCCCTCTGGATCTAGGCTCCCTCTTTAAAGTTTGTAATCCAGTCACTTCTTGCCTTTGTAGCCCCCCATCTCCCATTTTGGGTAGCTAATGTCCAAGTTGCCAATCTCTGTCTACCCTATGTATTGTGGGGGTGGGAATGATCCTCGCTGTTAAGATTTGTTCCCACTTTTGAGCTATTGAAGCCATAGTTGTAAGTCAAGTTCATGAACTTGTATCAGATTAAGTTTTTTTTCCTCTTCTTTCTTCTTCTAGTCGAGTTCTAATCATCCAGCCATTGAAGCCAGGTCAAGTGGGTATTATCTGCAAGTGTGGGTCTTTTGTGGCCTTCATTTTTTCTGAGGAAAAACTGTCCCTTAATCTTATTGAGTTGGGGGGAAGCATTTGTATGTGACTGGTGTTTCTTTCACTCTTTTCAGGAGTCTCTTTATTTTTACTCTTTGAGAGCCTATGATATGTATTTGGTGTTATATTGCTTTGTGTTAGTCCTGCTTAGGTTTATACTTGCTCAGAAGCTTTTTGGATTTGTAGTTTTATATTTTTTATTAGACTGGGGGAATTTTCTTCAGATATTCTTTCTGTCTCTTTCTCTCTCATATCCTTTTATTCTCATATTTAGGTCTTTTTTTGGCCTATAATTCCACTAAACTGTGCTGAGTCTTTTCGAAGCCTTTATAGTTCTTGTTGCTCCTGGTCTAATGTGTCTGTAATTTTAATAATCTTTCTTCTAATTCACTGATTCTTCTACCTGATTAAATCTGTTGGTAAGTTCTTCTATTGTGTTTTTCATTTCAGTTATAGCCCCTTTTAGTTGCAATGTCTTTTTTCAGATCCTCATTTTGTTCTTGCATTGTTTTCCTTATTTCTTTTAGTTTTTTATGTTTTCCCTTAGTTCTTTAATTGTATTATAGTCTTCCATTTTTTATTATTTGGTTGCCATTATATCCTTGAAGGTTCTTTTGGGGAAGATTATTTAGGTTTAGTAATTCCATGATCAGAAACAGTGCAGGTGATTTGTTTTACTGTTTACAGATAAAAGTTCTGTTGCTCAGCTATTAGGTTGTTCTCTCTGCTCACAAAAGGAAAGTGTCACCTGGTTGGTGATGATCCAGGCTCTTTTTTTCTCCCCAGCTATCACTAGATCAGTTTTAGATTATGTTTAAATTAAAAATTACACACCAAACTTTAAAAATGGCATTCAGTGTGTTAGATGAGTGTTATCTCAAATGCTAATAAATCAGGGTGGGGTCTTGTTGTTGTTAAGTGCCGTTGAGTTGGTTCCGACCCATAGTGACCCTGAACAGGGTTTCCGAGGCTGTAAATCTTTATGGGAGCAGAAAGCTTCCTCTTTCTCCCTTGGAGAAGCTGGTAGTTTTGAACTGCTGACCTTGTGGTTCGCAGTCCGTTTTGTAACCACTACGCTACCAGAGGGTGGGGTCTAGCAGCTGTAAATAAGTAGGTGCTGTGTTCTTGGCTATTTTTCTTGTTTGTCTTTATTTTTAGAGAATTTTAGCAGTTTGTTTTGCATTCTAATTATCATTCTGCTTACACTGAGGACCAGATGTGAATTGAAGAGAGCTTATATGCCAGAAAGGGTACATGACCTTTAGTCCTTTACAGCTTGGGTAATAGGCAATCATTCATTCTGTCCATTTATATTTAGTATCTGTGTATGCCAGTACTCTACTAGACAAAAGATGGCAGAAAAGCTTCCCATTCCCACCCCTTTGGAACATTTAGTGTGCTGTTGTTGTTGGTTGTTGTTGGGTGCTGTTGAGATGGGTCCAACTCATAGTGACACTAAATACAACAGAACGAAACACTACCTGGTCATGTGCCATCCTTACAATTGTTACGCTTGAGCCCATTGTTTATACCACTTGTGCCAATCCTTCTTCCTAGTTTGTCTTAGTCTGAAAGCTCTGCTGATACCTGTCCACCACGGGTGGCCTGGCTAGCATTCAAAATATCAGTGGCATAGCTTTCAGCACCACAGCAATCAATACACAAGCTACCACAATACGGCAAACTGTCAGATGAGTGGTCGTGTGCTGTGGTAGAAATGTAAAACTTTTGTGTGCTATGATAGAGAAGGAAAGCCAGGTCTTGGAATGCAGCTGTCTTTTCTGAGTCTTGAAGGATGGTTTTGAGGTGGAAAGGAGCCTTTTAAATAGAGAGGACTCTAGGTATGTATGTGGGAAGGCGTGGCTGGCAATGGTTGTGTTTACTGGCCAGATATAACTTCTAGGGTAATGCTTTGCATAGTTTGCATAGTGTGGGTCACTGGGCCACCGAGGTCAGTCACTGTTGCTGATCCTCCACTCCCACAGATGCTGGTTTTGTTTTCCTACTTTTTTATAATGGAAAATATAAAACATTGATAATAGTAAAAAGAATAATGTCATAAACTGCCTTCTACCAATCACGCAATTTCAATTATTAACTCATAGTGGTCAATGTTTAACAGCCGGCTCTGATATAGTGTTTGCCAATTTTCCTGGGGTAAATACTCCTATCATGGCTAATGTTATGCTATCGATACTACTTTACTGTCCACAGAGTTGGGAACAGGATCTTAGAATAATTTCTCCTGAAGTAGTACTCTCTCTTTAGTACATGAATCATTCCTACTCAAATCTTTCACACATAGCACCCTTTGCAGTTGTTTAAAAAGTCCTAGAAATCATTTAATTCACAAGTATTTTAGATTATATCTCTTAGCACTTTTCTAATATGCATATACATTTATACTTATAAATTTTATTGCATCTAAATAATGTAATTATTTATTACATTTAGATCATTCCTTTGTATCAAATATCCAATGTGTGACAAAATTTCTCCACATGTCATCAAATAAAGTCCACACATTACTTTTGCTTGCCAATTGCTGAAATGTTTTTTGATCTATTGTTGTTGTTGTTATCAGGTGCCATCGAGTCGGAACCGACTCATAGCGACCCCATGCACAGCAGAACGAAACAATGTCCGATCCTGGGCCAACCTCACTACCACTGCCACACTTGATGCCATCAGTGATGCCACCTGGCTGATCCATCTCATTGGGGGTCTTCCTCTCTTTCTCTGACCCTCCATCTTACCTAGCATGACATCCTTCTCCAGCAACTGTTCCCTCTGGACAATATGTACAAAGTATGAGAGACGAAGTTTAGCCATCTTGGCCTTCAAGGAGCACTCTGGCTGCACTTCTTCCAAAACAGATCTATTCGTTCTTTTGGCAGTCCATGGCACTTTTACTGTTCTCCTCCAACACCAGAATTCAAAGGCATCAATTCTTCTACGATCTTCCTTATTCACTGTCCAGCTTTCGCATCCATATGAGGTTATTGAGAATACTATGGCTTTGGTCAGGCGCACCTTAGTCCTCAAGCTGACATCCTTGCTCTTCAACACTTTAAAAAGTTCCTGTGCAGCAGATTTGCCCAATGCAATACGTCATCTGATCTCTTGACTGCTGCTTCCGTGAACGTTGATTTTGATCTATAGGATCTCTCTTTCCCCCTTGAAGCATATTTATAGAAATAAGAAACTTGTTTGTTTATAGAATTTCTCACAACCTAGAGTTTGCTAATTGCATCCTAAGATGCTTACATCAAAATTCCTATGTCCCCTGTTTTTCTCTAAATTGATAGCTCTAGAGCATTGGTTCTCAAAGCAAGGTCCCAAGACCAGCCAGTGGTAGCATCACCTTAGAAACTTGTTAGAAATATATTCTTGGCCCATTCCAGGCTTTTAAATCAGAAACCTTGAGGGTGGGGCCCTGCAGTCTGTGTTGAACTATAGTCCTCCAGGTGATTCTGATGAGCTCAGAAGTTTGGGAACCATTGCTCTACAGACTTCAAATTAAAAAAAAATTCTCAAAACAATTTTGTAGTTGATTTATTTCCCACTTCTTGTAGTGTGTGTAAGTGGGTTCCCACTCATAGAAACCCAGTATTGGATTTCCGAGAGTGGCTGATGGGATTGCCGGTCCTGCAGTTAGCAATCTAGTGCTTATCCTGCAGCGCCTCACCAGGTTCCTATTTTGCTATTTTCCATTAGGAGGCACATAAGGCTGATTATGTTTACAATACTGAAAGTTACGTTATTTCTTGCCTAAACTCAATCCAATTACTGTATTGCAAATTGCAGTGTTTTAATTCTTTCATTTCTTCTTCATGAATAAGGTGGACTATTTCTGTAGGAAAAATTCTCATAAACTCAGGTACCCTGTGATATAGTTATATAAGGAGCCCTGGCAGCCCAGTGCTTCAGCTCTTGGCTGTTAACCAAAAGGTCAGTGGTTTGAACCTACAGTGACTTGGCAACAAACAACAAAATAGTTTGTTCAGGAAAGGTAGGATAAATATTTAAGTCTTACTTTTATTTACCTGTTTTCCGAATAAGTTGGTTAAGTTTATATGCTTTAATTTTGTTTTAAGTTTTAGGGATTGCTTTTTTAAAAAACTTTTTATTGTGAATTGAGTGAAAGTTTACAGAACCAATCATCAGTTTTACATTCAATAAATCATACTTTGCTTTTTTACTTAGTTGCAATCCCTTCCATATACCAAAGTTAACAGCATTTACCTTTATTCACTTAACTATTTTATTCCTCCCTTCGTCTCCCAGTACCTTCTTCCTTCTCTGTTAATCTCCCTCTTGTATATTGCCTGCCCTGTCACCTGTGTGTCTACCCTCTAGCCCATGAATAATTTCCCTCACTTCCCTGTCCCCATAACCATCATAGACTGTTTCTTTTATCAAGAAAACCTTTTAAAAAGTTTTTACAACTTGATCTCAAACACTGTTTGTCCTTTTGTGATTGACTAATTTCACCAGGTTCAACCATATTGTGAGGTGTTTCTGAGATTCATCCTTATCAAAGTTTTGTCACATTCCATTGTGTGTTTGTAGCAAAGCTTGTTTAACCATTCCTCTGTTGATGGGCATTTAGGCTGTCTCCATCCTTTTGATATCTCTTTTGTAGACAGTATATTGAAGAATCCTCTTTTCTTACCCATTATTTACTTTATGTCTCTTGACTGGTACATTTAATCCGTTTACATGCAGTGAAATTACCAATAGGTGTGTATTGATTGTTGTCATTTTCTCTGTGTGTGTGGGGGGTGTGTGTGTGTGTGTGTGTGTGTGGTGCTGCTGGATTCTTGTTCCATATCATTTCTTATGCTGAGTTCACTTTGTTTGTGGGTTTTCTTTTCATTTTCATTTCTGTTTTAATGTTTACTAAATCTTTCTGATTTTCCTCTTTTTATTTTGATGTGCAAGTATGTTATTTTGCTTTGAGGTTTCCCTGTAATTAATTAAATTTTCCTTTGCTTATCTTGAAATGTACCATACTTCTTGCCATTTGGAAGTTCTGTATCTACACTAGTCCCTCTTTTTGCTTTGTAGTTGACTTCATTCTACATTGATATCTCTGATTCTCTATTTTCAGTCCTGTAGGTTTGTTTTGGAGCTCTGGTAGCGTAGTGGCTACGAATCGGGCTGCTAACCTCAAGGTCGGCAATTCGAAACTACCAGCTGTTCCATGGTAGAAAGATGAGGCTTTCTGTACCTGTAAAGGTGTGCAGGGTCACTATGAGTCAGAACCAACTCCACAGTACTTAACAGCAGTAGCAGCAGCTTTACTTTGCTTTAAATAGTTCCATATCTTGATTGAGTTCTGCGTGGTATTGTCATGTATGGTAGGTAATCTACTCTTGTAGATTGTTGTTGTTTGCTGTTGTTGGTTCTTAGTCCAAAAACATCCTTTAGTATTTTTTGTAAAGTTGGTCTGGTCATTACAGATTCGTATAATTTAATTTCTGTTTATCAGGAAATATACTAATTTTGCCGCTGAATTTGAGGGACGGCTTTGCTTGGTATATGATTTTTGGTTGGCAAATTTTTTCTTTGAGAATTTTGTGTATGTCATTCCATTGTCTCCTTTTTTTCTTTTTAATGTTTTATTGTGAATTGGGTGAAGGTTTGTCATCAGCTTTATATTCAGCAAATTATACACTTTATTTCATTTCAATTATTACAATCCCTTCCCTGCAACAATAGTTACCCTGCTTCCTCCCTGTGACTCCTCATTTACATCTTATATTTCACAAATGAACAAAGCAAAAATATTTGTTGTACTCTTAGAAAACAAAAAATATATATTCATTTAAATGTCCAAAGGCCACATTTTGTCATCCAGCCTCCTGCCCACAGACACACAGCCTTTCTCATTTCCTGGGTCTAGAATCTGCAACTGCTCTGTCTCTGTGTGCCACTGCCTCTGCTCCTGTCTCTGCTGTCACCACTTTTCTAGGCAGGTATCTCATACTCCGCTCAATGCTCTTACTTCTTGATGGTCCTGGGATTGCCTGTTCCTGTAATGAAAGATTAACTACTCCCCTCTTTTAATTACACATCTTCTGCAATTACAGTTGTGACATTCAACTGTGATAATCAGTTAATAATCCTGTTCGCAGTTGAATCTTGAAATCCTATCATTGTTATCCTCTTTCACCAGATCCATCCACCAATCCCCCTATTCATTGGGGAATCTGCCTTATCCACCTCATTCTGAAACTAAGCACACTCATGAATACTTGTAAGCCAGCCATTTCATGCCTGTATACCCCACCTTTTTTTTTTTTTTTTTAATGTTTTATTGTGAATTATGTGATAGTTTACATGGGAGAACACTGGTTTTACATTCATTCTATTGTATATCATTGCCATGGTTACAATCCCCTCCATGCAGTCCTTTCCATGAGCCCCCCAGGTCTTCCGCACACAGTCGCTCTCCCTCTCTGGATATAAAGTCTCCAGCTCCACACTCCACAATCTTTAAGCCTTCAAATCTTTAAAATATTCCTTTCTCTGTGTTTCCGAGTTTTGGAGCTCTGCCCTGGCTCTGCTTTGCCTGGTATTCTGTGCAATTGCTGATGGTGACCTTCACTGCACCTCCACCCTAGCCGCCATCAAGCCCCGCTTCCTCAGTTTGTTCTTTTGATAGTATACGGTACTTTTAATATTCTCCTCCAACACTGTGACTCAAATGCATCAGTTCTATGGTCTTCCTTATTCACTGTCCAACTTTCACATACATATGAGGTTATTGAAAATACCATGGCTTAGGTCAGGTGCATCTTAGTCCTCAAACTGACATCCTTGCTCTTCAACACTTTAAAGAGGTCTTGTGCAGCAGATTTGCCTAATACAATACATTGTTTGAATTCTTGACTTGCTTCCATGAGTGTTGATGGTTAATTCAAGCAAAATGAAGTTTTTGACAGCTTCAGTCTTTTCTCCATTTATGTTGATGCTATTTGTTGGTCCAGTGGTGAGGATTTTTGTTTTCTTCACATTGAGATACAACCCATATCGAAGGCCATGGTCTTTGATCTTTATCGGTAAGAAGTTTAAATCCTCTTCACTTTTAACAAGCAACGTTGTACCATCTACATATTGCAAGTTGTTAATGAGTCTTCCGCCAATCCTGATGCCTCATTTTTTCTTCACATAATCAAGCTTCTCAGATTATTTGCTCAGCATACAGATTGAATAAATATGGTAAATAAATATAACCCTGGTGCATACCTTTATTAATTTTAAACCATTTAGTGTTGCCTCTTGGTCTATATACAGGTACTTCATGAGCACAATTAAGTGTTCCAAAACTGTCCATAAGTTGTCATGATCCACACAATTGAAAGCCTTAATAAAGCACAAATAAACATCATTCTGGTATTCTCTGCTTTCAGCCAAGATCCATTTGACATCTGCAGTGATATCCCTCATTCCACGTCCTCTTCTGAATCCAGCTTGAACCTCTGGAAGTTCTCTGTCAATGTATAGTTGCCGCTGTTTTTGAATTATCTTTAGCAAAATTTTGCTTGCATGGAATATTAATTGATATTGTCTGATAATATCTGCATTCAGTTGGGTCACCTCTCTTTTACAAATGTGGATCTCTTCCAGTCAGTTGATGTCAGGTAGTTGTCTTCCAAATTTACTGGCATAGATGAGTGAGTACCTACAGTGCTGTATCAGTTTGCTAAAACATTTCTATTTGTATCCATCAATTCCTGGAACCTTGTTCTTTGCCAACACCTTTAATGCATATTGGATTCCTTTTGATTATATGCTGCTTCTTCAAATGGTTGAACATCAGTCATCTCTTTCTGGTACAGTGACTGTGTGTTCTATCTTCTTTTGATGCTTTCTACACCATTCAGTTCTTCAATATTGCAAATTGAGGCTTGAATTTTTTCTTTGGTTCCCTTAGCTTGAGTCAGAAAACCTTTTGGTTTTACCACCCCTCGTAACCAACATATAATTTTTCTTTTAGATTGGAAAGTTTTTCTTAAGATTTTACAATAATTGTCTTATGCAGTATCTGTCCTTCTCTGACTAATTTCATTCAGCATAATGTCCACAAGGTTCATCCATGTTATGAGGTGTTTTGCAGCTTCATAATTATTCTTCAAGGTAGCATAATTTGTTTATCCATTCTTCCCTTGATGGGCATTTATGCTGTGTCCATTTTTTTGCTATTGTGAATAGTGCTATAATGAACACTGACGTACATATACTCATGTTCTGGCTTGTATTTCTTGTGGACACACTTCCATTTCAGCTCACTAATGCCTAGGACAAGGAGCTCTGGTAGCTCTGGTTAAGAGTTGGGCTGTTAACTTCAAGGTCAGAAGTTAGAAACTACCAACCATTCCATGAGAGAAAGATGAAACTTTCTGTTCCGTAAAGATTTATCTCTTTGGAAGCCCTATACAGGTTGCTATAGTCCATACCGACTCCATGGCACACCACCACCACCAGCAATGCTTAGGATATCAGTGTGTATGCATTCCATTTCATTTTTGACAACTTCCAGTTTTCTTAGATCATGCGTCTTGTTTTCTGTGTTCTGATTATTGTTTACAGCTATGTCTCCTCATTTTGAGTTGTGCCCCATTAGCAAATGAAGGTCCCAAAAGCTATTTGCGTCATCACGGCCAACTCTACTTTGAGGATGCAGCTCTAACCCGTCTTGTTTTGAGCGCCTTCCAAACTGAGGGTCTCATCTTCAGACAGTATATCTGACAGTATTCTGGTGCTCTTTATCGTGTTTCAGTGTTCAGTATTATGGTGCTGACAGTGTTCCGCTGCTATTCATAAGGCTTTCATTGACGGAATATTCAGTAGTCTGTCTTTCCTTCTTCCCAGTTTGTCTTAGTATGGAAGCCCTACTGTTATTTAAAATACTGGTGACAGTTTCCATAATTACAGCAAATCGCAAGCCACCACAGTATGACAAAGTGACAGAAGAGTGTTGGATACTCAGAAGCGGTGTATATAATCAAATTGAATCTGGAAGTTGGTGGGTTATAAAAATAAAAATTGCTGTATCTGAGCTTTTGCTCTGAATTTCTAAGTAATGTGAGCACTATAACAGTAGTCATCAAAGAATGGAAAGAACTGGTAGCAGAACATAAGCTATGAACCAATTGAACAACCAGTGATTTTTCATTATGATTAATGATCACTGCAATGTGTACTTACTTGTTTGGTGCCGTCTAGGAGGTTTCAACTCATAGAGACATTGTATAGGGTTTCCAAAGCTGTATATCTACAGGAGTGGAAAGCCTCATCGTTTTCCTAGAGAGTGGATAATGGACTCGAACCACCAACTTTGTGTTTAGAAGTCCAGTGCATTCCCTACAGAGCCACCATGCTCCTACTTGTTTTAGTGGTTTTGTTATATCTGATCCTACTTGAAATTTAATGCCATTCTCAATGCATGTATGTCCAGGATAAAACTTTATTTAACCTTTGATAATTAATGAATATGCATATATAGACATCTTCACAAATAATTAATAAAAAATGTAATGCCCTGTGTTGTTCTTGCTGTTAAGTTCCGACCCATTGCGACCCTGTATAGGGTTTCCGAGGATTAGCTGGTGAGCTTGAACCACCGACCTTGCAGTTCAAATGGCTTTGCAGTCTGGCGCATTAACCCACAGTGCCACACATCGTATTTATTGTTAAAGCAACTTCATGTTTGTTTTCAATTGTTACAACTGACAATCCTTTGAAAATCAGAAATATTTAGCATACAAGGCTAACAAGAGAACAATAATTTTTAAAATGTAGACTGGTGTATGGATCAGAAGCATGAAAATTGTTTTTCAATATCACATCACAACGGTACAAAGCTGATTTTTTTAGATGACAGTGAGTAAAATAAAGCCTTTTAATCCTTTAAAAAATAAGGATTTTTAACAGTAATTTTTAAAGGTTTTATATTAGTCATGAGGGCAATGGAAATTAAAACCATGATGAGATACCGCTTCACACCCACATGTTGTTAAGTGCCCTTAAGTCAGTTCTGACTCATAGCAACCCTGTATAAAGTTTCTGAGAAGCAGCTGGTGAGTTTGAACCGCTTGGGGTTCAAACCACTGTTGTAGTTGAGTGCTTATCCCACAGTGCCATACCAGGACTCCTTTATACCTACTATTATCTATCATAATAAAAATGATAGATAGTAACATATGTTAATAAGGGTATGGAAAAATTAGAACTCAAATACTTAATGGTGAAAATGTGAAATAGTGCAACTGCTTTGTAAAATAGTCTGGGAGTTGCTCAAAAGGTTAAATATAGTTACCATATGACCCAGCAGTTCCACTCCTAGATTGCACCCAAGAAAGCTGAAAACATATGCTTATCCTAAAACTTTGTGCACACATGTTCATAGCATTATTTATAATAGCTGCAAAGTAAAAACAGCCAAAATATCAAACAATCTATCAATTGTTGAATAGATACGATATATTCAGGAGGCCTGGTGTGGCGCTGTGGGGTTAATGCGCCAGATTGCAAAGCTGTTTGAACTGCAAGGTCGGCGGTTCAATCTCACCAGCTGCTCCTCGGAAACCCTATACAGGGTCGTTATGGGTTGGAATCGACTCGACTGCATGTAACAACAACAACAATTCATAAATGAACTATTATTCAGCAGTAAAAAGAAATTAAGTACTGATAGGTAGTACAACAAGGATAAATCTTGAAAACGTGCTAAATGGAAGAAGTCATTCACAAAAGACTACATTTTTGTGTGATTTAATTTATATAAAACATCCAGAATAGATAAACTGATAGAAGAAAAAGTAGATTAGTGGTTCTTGAGAGAGGGTGACAGCTAATGGCTATGGGATTTCTTTTGGGGTGATGAAAATGTTATAAAATTGATGACTGGACAACTCTGTACTAAAAAATCATTGAACTGTATATGTAGATGAATTACATGACAATTATATATCTCAATAAAACTGTTATTTAGAGCAGTTGAAAAAAAAACAGCAGAAACAACAAAAAACTGTAATGATCATCTTAGAAAAGTACCCAGTTGTAGACCTGGTTCATCAATAAATTTTTATTAGTTTGAGAGTACTGTTATTTAATAAACTGAGCTATTACCAGGAATTATTCAATCAGGATTCTAGGGGCAAATTTCTAATTGTGACTTTTAACGTCATTTAAAAAAGGCATTTTAGGAATTTCAAGAAAGAGAAGATATTTCCACAAGTTGGATGAATGTCAGTCAGTTTGCCCAGGTTTGGACACCCAGCCAGCATTCCCAGGATTGTTATGAATGTTATCTTTCCACAGTCACCGACCGGTATGGCCGAGAGCAGGCGATCTGAAGCTGACTGCTCACTCCCCAGTTTTAGTCTTACCTTAGTTACTAGAATGAATTTTTAAATTTTAACCTCACTCTTAGTTTCTATTGAGTAGTGCTGGATACAGTTTGTGTGAGAATAAAATGACCTAATATTTACAATGATCTAATACTTAACAAGGGTATTCCTGGTGTGGTGCTGTATGTAGGGTAAGCACTGGATTAAAAGGTCAAGTTTGAACTGCAAGGTCATCAGTTAAAACTCAACAATCACTTCTCAGAAACCCTGTACAAGGTCGCTCTGACTTGGAACCGACTTGATGGCACTTAACAACAGCAGTACTTGCAAGAAGTCCTGATGTGGCGCTGTAGGATAAGCACTGGACTGCTAACTGCAAGGTCGACGGTTCAAACCCACCTGCTGGTTCTCAGAAATCCTATACAGAGTTGCTATGAATTGGAACCAATTCAAACCTACTAGTTGCTCAGCGGGAAAAAGGTGAGGCTATCCGCTCCCATAAAGATTTATAGTTGTATCCCAGAGCCAGCAAGACAAGTGGAGCATGAGATCCTTCTACCTAGAAAAATGGTGCCAGTGACAGAGGTGATAGCATGGAGAGACAGAGCAGCTTCAGGCTATTGGCCCATGAACTGAGTAAGACTGTATGCCTGTAGACAGGAGGCTGGATTGCAGAATGTGTCCTTTGGACATTTAAATGAATATTATGTACGTATTTTTTTATAAGTGTGTGTCAAATATTTTTGCTTTGTTCATCTGTGAAATATAAGATGTAAATGGGGAGTCATAGAAAAGAAGTAGAATAACTGTTGATGCAAGGAGTGGATTATAATTGTTCACATAAAAAATAAAAGCATATAATTTGCTTAATGTAAAGCTGATGATCTTGCCTGTAAACCTTCATTCAATTCACAATAAGAAGGTAAAAAACAAAAAGATTTACAGTCTTGGAAAAAAAAGTTGCTATGAGTTAGTATTGCCTCGATGACAGTGGGTTTGGTTTTTTATTTTACTACTGAGTGGCTTTTTAAAAAATTCAAAGATACTCTTCTGGGGACACTGTGTAGAGGTATTAAAAATAGTCCAGCATTTGACACACCGTCATAGGCTGCCCTATAGTACAGCATTAGCAAAACTAGGTTGTCCCGAACCCCTGGTAATAGAATTGTTTGTCTCTAGAGTCGGAACCATCTTGAAGGCACTTAACTGTAACAACAACATACCAAGTAGATTGGTAAAGCACCAGAGTCTACATGCGGTGTGTGCCCAAGTTGACTTTGAAGGATCCATTCTATGAGACCTAAAATTGTGATGAGATTTTCTAAAACAAAAAAACATGTCAGCAGGGCCTATGGTGGCTCCATGTGTGAAAAATGTGCCTGTGACAGGATCAAGCATGCTTTCTTTATTGAGGAGCAAAAAATAGTTGTGAAAGTGTTGAAGGCACAAGCACAGAGTCAGAAAGCTAAATAAAAGATAATGAAACTTTTTTGAATAATAAAAAGGTCAAATGGCTTGTTAAAAAAACATCAAAGATAGAAGGATTTATATAGAAGAAACAATGTAGGAAAAAAGTCGTGATTTTAGAGAAAGTTGGAAGTTAAGTTGCAAGGGCCTCAGAAAAAGAATTGTCAACTCAGGAGAGCTCATTTGAGAAGCTTTGTATTTGGGGGAAGTGGGAGTCCTGGTGTAGCGTTGTGGGCCAATGCATCAGACTGCAAAGTCATTTGAACTGCAAGGTTTGTTTAAGCTCACCAGCTGCTCCTTGGAAACCATATACAGGGTCACTATGCAATGGAACCAACTCAACAGCACTTAACAACAACAACAGCTAGAGGCCCTAAGTTTGGTGCTGATGGTTAATGTGATGAACTAGACTACAAAGGCAGTTTGAACTGCAAGGTCGGCAGTTCAAGTTCACCAGTTGCTCCTTGGAAACCTTATACAGAGTTGCTATGGGTCGGAAACAACTGGATGGCATTTAACAGCAACAACAAAGAGGCCCTAGGGAGGGGTTACCTTTGCCCTAGATAATAATAGCAATAACAGGCCCTAGCAGGGTCAGAGAAAAGTCAAATAAAATAGATTTTGGGAAGACTGGTACAAAATGCTAGCTAGACAAGAGACAGTGAAGCGGACTTTTTTAATAGGAGACATTCACTTGTACCAGCAGAAAATACTATCGCAATATGGTGTGGTGTTGTAGGTTAAGCACTGGACTGTGTAGTTGGTTTGAACAATAAGATCGGTGTTTCAAACTCACCGGTGTTTCACCACTCCTCCTGTACAGGGTTACTATGAATTGGAATCTACTGTTGTTGTTAAGTGCTGTTAAGTGGTAAGGTTGAACCGCCAACCTTGCGGTCAGACGCACTTTGCAGTCCAGCGCATTAACCCACAGCCCCACACCAGGACTTCTAACAACAGCAGCAATATGGGATCAAATTCATAACAGCAACTTCTAAAGATTAGATAGGAAACTAGAGGGCAGTGAGTTTATGTCAATGGGAGAGGAACAACAAGGAAAGGAAGGTGAGACTGGATGCACAACTCGAAGAATGCAATCAGTGTCATGGAATTGTCCATGTAGAAGTTGCAGAATTGGTAATTTGTGTCTTTTCTGCTATGTATATTTTCAACAACAACAAAAATTTTAAAAAGTGAGGGACACAAAAAAAAACACTAGATAGAAACTGCTATTCCAAGAAAAATGCCTAATTGGTGTTTTTACTTTAAGCTTTGAAGACTACTCATTCAGTTTAACCAGCACAGGATTGTATAGAAAGAGAGAAAAAGTGAAGAAATAGAATTTGTATGCATGAGTTATGGTGGATTTTTTTTTTTTTTAACCTTTCTATTTTTCCTCTGCTTCAGTGGGTCTCAGAACGCCAAGTGAGTTGCCCAGTACTTTTCTTGGACTTTTCCCAATATTGTGAGTGTTACTTCCCTGGCACCCAGTTTCTCCCTCTTCTATGTTTCCAGCTCCTCTGAAACATTTACATTCCCGTTAGGCTTTTTTGCCTTTAGTTCTTTCCCAAAGCTATTTCATCTTTTATCCCCTGGTCTATGGATCTGGAACACCTTCTTGGCTACCCCTTTATTGTAGTTAACCACCTTTATGGGACTGTCTAAGAGCTTCATTGAACTTATGATGTGGCGCTATAGAATCAGCACTGGACTGTGAACCACAAGGTCAGCAGTTCAAACCCACCAGTTGTTCCTTGGAAAGCCTAGGCAGTTATGAATCGGAATCGACTTGACAGCACTTAACAAACTACAATAACAACAAGAGCTTCATATCCCACTTGTGAGATTTACAATATTGTGCTGTTGTACAGGTCCTCATTATACCCTATTCATCATCTGCCTCTATACACAGCCTAGCTTTAACTTGAGTATACCTGCTGTTGTAAGTCACTTCCAGCAACTGTGGAGTCTTGTATCCTGAGTTTTGCCCTGTCATGGTTGTGCTTGGAGTATGTTCTCCAGGTTTTTAATGTATTTTTTTGTTGTGCTGATATCCATCACATCTTTGTATTTAAAATGGGACAGACCTTTGAAAATGGTTTCATTTTCTCCAGTATGTTCTTTTATTGTCTTTTCACATTTCCTTATTTTCAGTGTTCCTTCAGTAGACTCTGGCACCCAACACATCCTTTAATATATCTAAATGAGTTTTGTTGTTATTGTTGTTATTTTGCCTTGGAGTTGGTTTTGACTCATAGCGACCCTGTTCAGAGTTCCCGAAGCTGTAAATCTTTACGGGAGCAGAAAGCGTCATCTATCTCTTGCGGAAGAGCTGGTAGTTTTGAACTGCTGACCTTGAGATTAGCAACCCATTGTCCTATTCATAACACTACTAAGCAGTCTAGTAAAAAGAGTTCACTGTTTGCTGTTCTCCTGGCCTTCATCTCCACATCAGACTGAGGGTTATAGTGAAATTTCTTGAAGTTTGGTTATTTCATCCCTCCTTCAGTTTGGTCCTCAGAGTCATTTAAAATGCAATTAGGTTTGTGTGTTTTTATTTGACTTCTGTTTTTGTCCCCTGCTGATTCTTATTGACTTAATTTTATTTTTCTAATGATGTGTAAAATTAAGCTGCTTCTAAAATTCAAACTATACAACAAAATATACTCCTACTCCATAATCCACCATCAAATCTGATAGATAATAAACCTCATTATTTCCTGGACTTTTTCTTCTGCTCTTTTTTTAAGGATTAAATGAGTTTATTATATATTACTTATATTATTTTGAGATAATTATAGAGTCACAGGAAATTACAAAAAAATATATAAGGAGATACATGCACTCACTTGTGTGTGTGTTTTATGAAGTTTTATCCTATATGTAGACTTGTGTAATCACCACCTCATTCAATATACTCAATATACGGACACTTCCATCATTATAAAACTTAATGTCCACACAAATATGTGGACATAATGTTTATGGAGTTTTATTCATAATTGCCAAAGCAACCAAGACGTCCTTTTATAGGTGATTGGGTAAATAAACTGATGTACCCATATAATAGAATTTTATTCGGCAATAAGAAGGCATAAACTGTCAAGCCATTAAAAGATATTGAGGAAGAGTCAAGTGGCCGGTGTCCAAGAGGACAGCTGGAGATTGAGTCAGTTTTATCCAAGTATGAAAACCAGATTACTATTTTCACTAACTACCTAGAAGAATTTCCAGATACAGATGAGGTGGTATGGATCTTAAGGAAGCAGCATCTCTTTAAAACAACTTAAGATCTAAGTTATTCTCTGATATAGTCTGATATAAGTGCTAGTCTTTGGTTTACAGACAGAAGGAAAATTTCACCAATTGAGGGAACCGGCCCTTCCTCAGATGTTGGCTAGGATGTGTGCTACGCTGTGGACAGATAATGCTAGCTCAAGCCCTTATCTGCATGCAGACAGTTGGGAAGGAACTGGAACTGGGAGCACCAAAAAGAACAACCCAAAGAATACCAACAGGTCCTCCAGTGTTTCTTAGCTAGAAAATACTGTTGTTACTCTCTCCATCAGATGGCACAACTGGGTATAAGAGAAGAAAAATCAATTGGTGAATGGTTTAGACCAAATACAGTTTGCACAGGTGTTTTTTTAAAAAACAAAAACAAACTTGCTTTATTTGATGATTGGAATTCCTTGGCTGTTTATGTTTCAGTGGATAACATGGTGGTCATTGAAGATATAAAAAAAAAAAAAAAAGTGCTGTGTCTTTCCCTGGAGTGCTGACAGAACTGGTGAAAGCCTCCCATGTTTTCCCAGTGACTGCTGCCCAGCCTAGAAACCCCTGATGCTCATTGGTCATAAACCAAATCAACCCTGTTTATGTTGACACCTTCAAATAGGGTTTTATGATGCCACAGTCAGTAAGGGCAAAACCAAATAATGCCTATGATTTCATAGTATTCTTAGATGATAAACTCATTTTCTTGGGCCTTCATACAACCCAGACCTTTGTTGACATTGAGGAGAATGGAATGGTTGATTACCAGACTTTCTATCACTTGCAGTCCCCAAAGCGAATGAACATCCTGAACTTGGATCCTCCCATAGCATTGGGATTTTTCTGCAAAGAAGAAAAAGACTTTGACAACTAGTGTAGCCTGGTTCAGAAGGAAATTCTAAAGGAGAATTTAAGGATGTTTGCGTTACTTCAGAAGCATCCATCATACTGGCCTCCCTTTGTATCTCCAGCCAAGCCAGACGTGACAACCACTGGGGCAGAATTCTTTGATTCTGTGGAATAACTAGAGGAATTTGACTTGGAGGAAGATTTTGAGATTTTGAGTGTACAGAATCATAGGAACTCAACTTGGAGATCTGTCTTCCATGTGGCACCATATGAACATGAACTCATGACATAAAACTCTCCCAGTCATCAAGTGCCTGATAATGCCAACAGCCTACAAATGTAATTTCTCAGAAAAGAAAATCAAGAATAAAACACTCCTTCCCCAGAAAGAATTGCAACAATTGTGGAGTCCAGGAGAAGAACAATTAGGAGATATCCATAGCATCCCACCTTGTCTTCCAGAACTACAAGTCTTCAGTAGCTGAAAGGAGAAAATGGACTTCTGAATCTAGAGGGCAGCTCTCATCTTGGTTCAGATACCAGTGGATGAGAGAGAATCACTTCGTTTTCTTCACTCTTTGCAGTGTGAGTTCTTTTGGGCTATGTAAAAATAATAAGACACTATCTCTTCTCTTACCCTAATAATAAGGTGACTGAATCAGGGGGGGGAATTGTTAAATTATTTGAAAATGTATTTTAAATACAGTTTTTATCAAAAGTTTGTCAATCATGTCTAATATACACTTTTGGTTTCCTTTCCATTCGGGGAAACTTCTATACCAGTCTATGGGTCATTATCACTGTTCTTCCTGAAACTTTTGTCAAATATCATCCTGTCCTCAAATCAAATCATAATCATTGAAATCAGGGTGTGTGGGGGATATTGAGGAACCTTAACTTTATTTTTAACTAAAAGAAGCTTGTCTAGAAAGGCTGCATACTGTATGATCCCTATGATATGATATTTTGGAAAATGCAAAGCTCTAGATACAGTGGTTCATTGGTTGCCAGGGGTTGAGGGATAGGGTGAAATAGTGGATATGTATGAGCACTTGTCAAAATCCATTGACTTGTACAATAAAAAGAATGGACCCTAATGTAAACTATAGATTTTAATAATATTATCAGTAGTCATTCGTCAGTTGTAACAAATGTACTACACCAATACAAGATGTTAGTAACAGGAAACTGGAGGAAGGGGGCTAATGGGAGCTTTGTGCTCAATTTAGTAAACCTAGAATTGCTCTGAAAAATTATCTACCAATTAAAAACTCTGTGTAATCAACAATATCAGCAAACTAGAGAAGAAAAATAACATGATTATGTTGATTGATGAGAAAATGCATTTGACTAAATCAGCACCCATTCATGATAAAACATTTTCAGCAAACAAGGACTACAGGATATCTTCCTCAACCTGACAGAGTACATCTGCAAAAATCCTACAGCTTGTAATCGTTGCAGTGAAATGAAATACGATAGGATGAATGTAAAGCTGATGCTCTCCCATGTAAACCATCACTCAATTCACAATAAAAACTTAAAAAAAAAAAAAAATCCTACAGCTAACATTATATTTGATGGTGAAAGCCTGACAGCCTTCTCACTAAGATCGGGGAAAAAGTAAAGATGCCTAGGTGGGTGTAGTTATAAAGAAGAGCACAAAGGAGCTTTGTGATGATGGAAGTCTCCTACATAATCTTAATGTGATATTCACCACACATAATACTCTTTTCCTGCTTTAAAAAAAAAATGTTTTAATTACCAGGGCGTGTCAGAGGCACTCAGGAATGAAGAAAGAATTTTTCTTTTGAAATTGCATTTCTTAATGGTTTCAGATCAAATAGCCTAAATTTGGCACAGTGATTAAGCACTCAGTTGCTAACTACAAGGTCTGTGATTTAAACCCACCAGCTGCTCTGTGGTAAAGATTACAGCCTTATAAACTCTATAGAGCAGTTCTACTATGTCCTATAGGGGCCACCGTGAGTTGGAATCCACTCAGTAGTACACAACTATTCTCTGTCAGCATTTGTTTTTAATAGAAAATTGAGAGCATTGGTGGCATTGTAGAATAAGCACTGAACTGCTTAGCTGCATTGTTGGCACTTCAAACCCATTAGCTGTTCCACAGGAGAAAGATGAGGGAGAAAGAATTTAGAATTTCTTTGCTCTCATGAATATTTATGGCCTTGTAAACCCTACATAGGGTCACTATCTATTAGAGTTGATTCCATGGCAGTGGATTTGCTTTTTTGGGTGTGTGTGTGTGTGTGTGTGTGTGTGTGTGTGTGTGTGTAATTGTTCCCTGTAAAAATGGCATGGCATTAGATCTTCTTAACTTGAGGAGAAGGGAAAGTAATCAACATAAATAACATCAGTCCAAAGCTGATTCCTGTGAGATGGAGATTAACCATACTTCCACCCTCTAACCCTTTTTATCAATTCTGTTACAAGCCAGCCCTCCCAAAGCACTCGAATTTTCTGTTGGGTTCTATAACTAATTGCAGTGTCTACATAGAACTCACAGACCATACTCATGATTATGGGATTAATAGGAAAGTCATTCTTAAGTGCTGTCAAGTCGGTTCCATATAGGGTTTCCAAGGCTATAAATCTTCATGGGAACAGAAAGCCTCATCTTTCTCCCTCAGAGCGGCTGGTAGATTTGAATTGCTGACCTCTTGGTTAGCAAGCATCGCAGTTTGTAATTCACTACGTTACCAGGGTAACAGGAACAACAAGAATCGGCAAGCTTTTGCTTCTGGACCTGCTCAGGCTGGTATCTCATGCTCATGCTCAGGCTTAGGCCCTGACTCAGGAAATGTAACAAAACTGTTTAGCTCTACCAGTAAGTATCCAGAAGCATCCGACTTTGCCATGAAGCCTCCTGCCCAAAGGTGCTCAGCTCTCTCTCACTCTGTGGGTTGGTGAACTTACTGTACCTGCTTCACTCCATGGATTGGGAAGCCAACCAGGTAGTCCTACACCACTCTCAATGTACAGCTGCAGCTGTACGTTAACAGGGAGTTTGCCAAAGGTTCAGGCCAGATTCAGACGGGCATGGGGTATGAGGCATTGCTGAGGTAAGATGGAAAGATCCATTTCTGAAAACAGAATGCCAGAAAGATGTTTACCTGTGCTCTGTTGATTATGCAAAGGCTTTCTAATGTGTGGATCATGACAAGCTATGGACAACATTGTGGAGAATAATTATTCCAGAACACTAAATTTGTACTCCTGATGAAATTGTACATAGACCAAGATGCAGTCATTCAAACAGAAAAGGGGATGTTAAATGATTTAAAAATCAGGAAAGGTGTGCACCAGGGTTGTATTCTTTCACCATACTTATTCAATTTGTATGCTAAGCAAATAATCTGAGAAGCTGAAATTATATGAGAAGAACATGGCGTTAGGATTGGAGGAAAACTTAACAACCTGCAATATGTAGCTGATATAACCTGGCTTGCTGAAAATGATGATTTAAAATACTTACTGATGATGATCAAAGACCACAGGTATAGGTTGTATCTCAATGTAAAGAAAACAAAAATCCTTACACTGGCCACTAAATAACATCAAATTAAAGGAGAAAAGATTGAAATTGTCAAAGACTTCATTTTACTTGGATCAACTATCAACGCTTATGAAAGCAGCTGTCAGGAAATCAAACAACATATTGCATTAGGCAGATCTGCTGCTCAAAACCTCTTTAGTATTCAAGAGCAAAGATGTTAGTTTGAGGACTAAGGTGAGCCTGACCCAAATCATGGTATTTTCAATAGTCTTATATGCAAGTGAAAGTTGGATAGTGAATAAGGAAGACTAGCAGAATTGATGCATCTTGGAGGAGAATATTAAAAGTACCATGGATGGCCAGAAGAACATACAAATCTGTGTTGGAAAAAGTACAACCAGAATTCTTCTTGGAAGCCAGCAAGGTGAAACTTTGTGTCTCATACTTTGGATGTCATATTATCAGGGGGGACCAGTTCCTGGGGAAGGGCTTCATGCTTGGTAAAGTGGAACACCCCCAACAAGTTAGATAGGCACAGTAGCAGCTGCAAGAGGCTCAAGTGTAACGACGATTGTGAGATTGGTATAGAACCAGGCAGTGTTTTGTTCTGTTGTGCCTAAGGTCACTGTAAGTTGGTACCAACTCAACAGCACTTAACAACAGTAACAAATCATTTCATAATGTGTTTTGTAAATTTTGGGTTGTCCACTTTTGTTATGTAGGGCCTTAGCTATGAAAATCCTTGAACTGAGGTTGAAGATTTATTTAAGCTAATGTACATTTCACATGGTTGAGGACTGACATTTATGTCTCAATCTCTCCCACTTCCCTCAGTCTAAATGTCAACTTTATGAAATTAGAGGTCTCTGTTTTTTTTCCTTGATGTCTACCAAACTGTCTAGAAGGGTGCATTAGCACATACGAGAAAGTTTTTAAAAGTTCACGGGGAAATGGAATGACAAAATAATGGAACCCTTCCCTGAAATTTTTGAAGCCCCTTGTATTAGTCATTTAAAATCTATTTGTTGGCCCGCTGCCTCCCTGACCCTCCTGCAATGTTTGACTCTGGGCTCCCTCCCAGCTATCGTGCCCGCCTGCCCACCATGGCTGACAAGGAAGCAGCCTTTGATGACACCGTGGAAGAACAGGTGATTAATGAGGAGTATAAAATATGGAAAAAGAACACCCTTTTTCTTTATGATTTGGTCATGACCCATGCCCTTGAGTGGCCCAACCTAACTGCACAGTGGCTTCCAGATGTAACCAGACCAGAAGGGAAAGACTTCAGCTTTCATCGACTTGTTCTGGTAACACACACATAAGATGAACAAAACCACCTTAAGATAGCCAGGGTGCAGCTCCCGAATGATGATGTTCACTTTGATGCATCACACTATGACAGTGAGAAAGGAGAATTCAGAGGTTTTGGCTCAGTTAGTGGAAAGATTGAAATAGAAATCAAGATCAACCATGAAGGAGAAGTAAACAGGGCCAATTATATGCCCCAGAACCCTTGCATTATTTCAACAAAGACTTCATCCAGTGATGTTCTTGTGTTTGACTACACGAAACACCCTTCTAAACCAGACCCTTCTGGAGAGTGCAATCCAGATCTGCGTCTCCGTGGATATCAAAAGGAAGGCTATGGGCTATCTTGGAATCCCATTCTCAATGGGCACTTGCTTAGTGCTTCAGATGACCATACCATCTGCCTATGGGACATCAGTGCTGTTCCAAGGAAAAGTGGTGGATGCAAGACCATCTTTTCCTGGACACACAGCAGTAATTGAAGATGTTTCTCTGCTTCATGAGTCTCTATTTGGGTCAGTTGCTGATGATCAGAAACTTATGATCTGGGATACTCATTCAAATAATACTTCCAAATCAAGTCACTCAGTTGATGCTCACACTGCTGAAGTGAACTGCCCTTCTTTCTACCCTTACAGTGAATTCATTTTTGCCATAGGATCAGCTGACAAGACTGTTGCTTTGTGGGATCTAAGAAGTCTGAAACTGAAGAGTTGCATTCCTTTGAATCACATAGGGACGAAATATTCCAGGTTCAGTGGTCACCTCACAATGAAACTGTTTTGGCTTCCAGTGGAACTGATCGTAGGCTGAATATCTGGGTTATAAGTAAAATTGGAGAAGAATAATCCCCAGAAGATGGGCCACTAGAATTATTGTTTATTCATGGTGGTCACACTGCCAAGATAATCTGATTTCTCCTGGAATCCCAATGAAACTTGGGTGATTTGTTCTGTATCAGAAGATATATTGTGCCATGCCCCCAGGGGTTTAGTTAGCAGAATCACAAACCTGTGGGAGAGTGGTTTCTGTGCCAGTAGGCTGAAGAATAGGAAGCCTGCTGGTGTCCCCTGAGGCCAGGATAGTGCTCACAGCCATGGTGGGAATGGGAAGCAGGCAGAGATAAGGGAGCTGCATACTGGTAACTAGCATTTTCTGCTGTGCACATTCCATCTGGATTGGAAAAGATCCAGCCACCCACTGGAAGAGACAAGAGAAGGATACTAAGACTTTCCATGACCTGCCATGCAAGTAGTTACAGGTCCAGCTATTTTGCATGGTTTTGTTTCTATGCAAATGAGACTGAATGGCTACCTATGTGGGAAGATCACAGCTCCCAAACCCTGATACCTGTTATGAAGGTAGGCTGGCTTCCTTGGAGATACATGACAGGTCCTATCTATCAGACACTGGATAATTACTTTAAAAATACTGGGATCATAAGCTATATAAAATACAAATTTGAATGCTGAAGTTAATAGAAATACAAAAGAGCTTAGTTTTCAGGTCTGGAACTGAACTCACCCCCCATGCCTCAGTTTTCAGCCAAACAATAGACAGGTCTCTAAGGGGAACAATAACACTAGAAAGGTGCACACACCTTAAGCTAATCAACCACTTAGATCAAAAGGACAGCATTTATCCACAGACAAAGTTTGGAAGGGTTAGGAAGGAAGGAGGAAAGGAATCAGGAAACACAAGGAAGAAGGAAGTGAGATGTGTGATATTACATGGAAAGGAATGCAATATTGAGATGGGCAAAATGTACATGAATTGAGGAATGGAGAACTGATCTGCTCCAAAAACTTTCACCCAATTTACAATAACAAGTTTTGTTTTAATGCAAAAAAAAAAAGATATATTGTGCAAATGTGGCAGATGGCAGAGAACATTTATAATGATGAAAACCCTGAAGGGAGTGTGGATCCAAAAGGACAAGGGTCCTAGATATGTCTGTACTTGGATTTTAGACTCCTCTTTTTTCTCTTAACCAAGAGATAGATTTTAACACTGAAAAAAAAACAACAAAACAACAACTATTTGTTGAACTGAATTTATTGTCTTTCTTTGCTGTTAATAGCTTATTTTGCCTAATCTACCCTTTTACTAAGGATCCTGAAAATGCGATAGTCAACTTGCTTTTAACTGAAAGGTCTGTAGTTAAAATCAACCAGTCATTCTGCTGGAGAAAGATCTCGCAATCTGTAGGATAACCCTGTGTAGCAGTTCTCTGTTCTATAGAATCACTGAGTCAAAATTGACTTGAATGGCATACAATGACAACAACCACTTTTTCACTGGGAAAGGAGTGAGTAAGAAATAGACTTCCCTTTCTACTAGTAATAACTATGGTTTTCTTTTGAATTGTTGCCTGTTTGTTCTAATGTAAGACTTTGGCTGTATTTGATGCAACAAGATGATTCTAGTTTTATTCAGCTAAGTGAGCATTTACCTCCTTCCTGGGCCTGTTTTTGCTTCAGAGGCCTTTTAATGAGTTTGGCAGTATGAACCATCTTCAATTTTGCACGAATTCTCAAGTTCCTTTTTAGGGAATAGCAAGGCACATTTTATGTATTTTTTTAAAAAACAGAAATATTCAATACTTATAAAGGTAAAACTGTATTCAGATGATACTATTCAGTAAATTAGAATTTAGATAACCATCAAATACACACATGATATGTGAAAAGTGCAAAAAAAAAACCTCATGAAGAAGAAAGTTATTTTTAATGTAAAAATGCTTGACTTCTTTTTCTGACTATTATACTGACCATGAGTAGGAGAAAACCCACCCACAAAGGGAGCTATAACTTAATGGTTAATTTATTTTACATTTTAATATACCATACTGTAACAGTTGCTAACAAATTCTATGCATGGTGACCCCATGTGTGTCAGAGTAGAGTTGTGCCCCATAGAGTTTTCAGTGGCTGAATTTTTGGTAAGTAGATCTTCAGGTCTTTCTTCTGAGGTGCCTCAGGGTGCCTTTTAATTAGCAGCTTAGTTAATCATTTGCACCATTCAGAGACTTCCATTTTAGTTGTTGCTGTTGAGTGCCCTCAAGTCAGTTCTGACTGATAGTGACCTTGTATAAGGTTTCCAAGGAGCAGCTGGTAAGTTTGAATCACTAACCTAACCTTGTAGTCAAGTGCTTTATCCTACAGCACCACACCAAGACTCCATTTTAGTAATACTCATTAAATGATTTTAAATGAAATTTGCATGAGATCTGGAGATTATCTTTAAAGATATTAAAGAAGTAAAATTTGCTACTTTTTATCCTATAATTACAATACATTTTTATTTTGCTTACTTGGTATGATAAAAATTAGATGGAACCTGGATGTGAACAGAAATAAACATGCCATTTTGTGTTGAAGTTATGGATACTCTATTTTCAGTAAGATATTTTATTGCCTTTATATGATCACTGAGCAACTACTTATGGTTGAGTATGAACTGACCCACTACATGGTATTAAGGTGTTTAATTCTATTGTCAGAGATCTTTGTAAAAGGGAGGGTAAAAATGGGGTCATGTGACATAATGATCACTAACTGTTACTTCATTTTTATTTTGCAGTTCCAGCTCCTAGCAGATTTAATAGGCGGGTATCAGGTATGTATTCTCGTCCATTACATACTACTAAAATGAGGTAAGATTATCTTTAAAATAAAAATAAACTGATCTATGAAAAGAAAAATAGATATGTTTACCGCATTACAGAACATTAAGCTAAAAGTAAAATTACCTATCATTCTTACATTTGATTTTCATTTTTATATTTTACATATATATATATGGTGGTGGTAGGGATGTGCCATGGAGTTTGTTTCAACTCGTAGTTATCCTGTATAGAATTTCCAAGGCTGTAAATCTTTACAGGAATAGAAAGCCTCATCTTCTCAAATGGAGGAGTGGCTTATTACATTCAAATTGCTTAACTTGCAGTTAGCAGCCCAACTCATAATCCACTATGCTACCAGGGTTCTTTATGTATATATGTGCATATTTTTATATTGCTGTAACTAGTGTGGTTTGTCTCTTTGCATCTATGCCATGCATATTTTTTTCACATTCATACTGTGGTTTCTAAAAGATGCTTTATATATCTTATCATTATTTCTCTGTACTGGGCCTTTTGCTCCCTGCCTTGCCCATCTGTTTTTCTATTTTAGATTATCTTGCCCATTAATTCCTTTCATACACCTTTTTGAGCCACTAGAATTATTTTCTCAGTTTAAAGTCTTGAAAATGAAATTCTATGGTCAGAGACCAGGTAAGCATTGCCTTGGCTTTTTCTGTGTGTTGTTTTCTGAGACTATCTACAGAATAGGTCTCGGGGAGAAAGACATCTTTTTCTACCACCATCTCACTGATATGAAAGCCATATTAATTTAGTAGATGTAATAGGACTAAGTGATTCAGATGGTTTCATTTGGCATTCCTTTGATCATTAACAAAAATGAATGTTTTCTAAATTTGGGATAAGTGTATTTTCTTCTTTGGGACTGATTTGATAATTTTGTTCATTTATCTACCATGGTCTAGATTAAAAATAAATAAATTTGAGTAAACTTTCACAATTTTTAACCTATTGAAAATTTTAATGGAAAAAATTTTCTGATCAATTGTGCTTATTTATATATTTTTGTAGAAATGAAAGGATTCTTTTCGTAAGCACATTTTTAATGATTCTCATTTCTGGGTGAAGGAAGCAGCAATTAGAATTTGGAAAGAAAAAATTGTACTTTATAATCTGTTTTGTTGTCATTTTGTACACTTTCATACTACTGTCTAGTGACATCTGCTGGAGAACTGAAGCAAAATAAATTTCCTCTGACAAGCGTTTGTGCAGGAGATATTTGAGAACTTTTCTCAATAGTTCTCAAGTATCTCCTGATACACAGTATTGTTCTTGAGGTTGTATAAGGGATTACACAGACCCTGGGCCTACCCCATATAACTTGTGTACTGAGGCAAGCCCCTGATGTGCAAAACTATCAAATAGTCATTTAAAAATGGTGTTTTACAGAGGAAGATGAAGGAATTCGTTTGAGACCAGGACCAGGGGAAGTGGGCAAAAGGAGGTACATCTGCAGTTGAAAAGAAAAGAAAATTCAAAACTAGAGCATAATGTTTCCCACAAACATATTAGTAATTTCAATAAAAATAACTCTTTATTCAAGGTATGGTCATATATCTTTAGACATGAAGACTATAGTTAACATTTCCTGCATCACTATATTAATGTCTAAAAATTGAAAAATATACCAAATTGATACAGTGTTTTCCTCCAAAATCAGAGAAAAGCAAGCCTGGAAATAGCCTAACTGAAGACTACTGTATTTTTGCTAATAACAAACCTTCTACATTTGTTTGCCAATGCTCTCTTTCTCCCTCAGATATTTTCATAATAGACATTATGCAATTTTTTAACATAATCACTGTAAACATTTTTTTTAGCATAGTGCATTTATGTAAATGCCTCCTAAGCTTGGGGGGGAAAAAAAGCAGTTGGCAAGCAAACATAGAAGTGTATAATTTGCATAAAAATATAGGACATGTGGTGTGACACTGTAGGATCAATACTGGACTGCAACCCCAAGGTCGGCAGATCAAACCCATCAGAAACCCTATGCAGGGTCGCTGAGTCTGAACTGACTTGATGGGCACTTAACAACAAAAACAATAGGTATAATTATTACTAAAATAGCCTGTCATCTAAGGGTTTTTTTTAAATTTTTAAATGAAAATTTTTATACTTACCCAAAATTATAGAAAATAAAGCTACACCCATGTACTCATCTATCCCCTACAATGAAGACTTTTAAAATGCCTTATTCTAAATAGGTACTTTGAAATTTTAGACAAGGAATAACATTTGGGATAGATTGGATAAAGGTCACTGTTTTCATTTCATAGTGTTGTTATAGCAAAACACCACAAGTGGGTGACTTTAATGAACCAAAATTTATATTCTCATAGTTTATTTAGGAGGCTAGAAGTCTGAATTCGAACTCTAGGGTAAGGCTCTCTCTGTTCACTCTGGGGGATATCTAATGATAAAAAATTAAAGAAGGAAATTAGTGGTGAATCCCAAATATTTCCTTTAGAAAACTGAGTATCATGACTACATTAATCAAGATCAGGAGTGCAAAGAACCAAGTCGCTTGCAGTTTAGCATGGTGCTGGTTAGCTACCCTCAGTGCAGTTTCCCCAATCTCCTACTAAAATATCTATGAAGATGCAAAAAGTAGCAACAAGAATTGCTAGGCCAGAGAGAGAGAAGGACTGTGTGCTGAGGGGTGGGGGTGGGGAGGTAGGAGGTTGGTTGATGACGCATGGAGGCGATTGTAACCCTGTCAATGAAACTATATACGATAGGATGAATGTAAATCTAATGTTTTCCCATGTAAACTATCACATAATTCACAATAAAAACATTAAAAAAAAAAAAGAGTGGCTAGGAACTCAGGAAATCTTCATTGATTTTAAGAGCAGATCCTTGTGGCAACAAAAAAGACTTGGTGAAAGGCAATGAATCATTACTTACAGCTCATTGTCATTTTTCTGGCTCAGTGAACTAAAGCCTACATAAACCAGTGGCTGGTCAGAACATCACTTGATGCAATTTCACGGGCTAGAATGGTCTCTGTCTTCTCACCTCTCCCCTCCCCAATTTTTCTCTATTTATTTATACCAGGCCCCTGTTAGGCAGGCAGAGTATAGATGGCATTATGGCACATTAAAGTACAGGCATGGCTCATACAAGTAGAGTATGATAGGTAGGTAGTCTTATCTGCAGAACATGCTAGAAATCAGCATTTCACATGTATCCTTAGTTATGATAATCTCTGAGGAAGGGAAAGCTTAAATGTGGCTATATCAGCATTGCAGTGAGTAAATGCCTTCAAAAAACTGGGAGTTAAATTTGGTATGTATCAATTTGTTTCCTAGTTGTAGATAGATGAGGTGTTTTGGCCATCACACAAATAAGTTGAGAGTAGGATCAAGAACCAGTTGTTTCCTTGTCTGCTAACAAACACTGGATCTGGATATACCATTCCTTAAATTTTAGGAGAAATAAATAAATAAAGAAGACCTAAGAAATATAACAGTGACTCTGAGTGAATTTTGTACATTAAGGATATAAGAAGAATGAAGACTAGAAGGGTCTACTGAAAAATGCTCAGTAATTCATGAGAATTTGATTGATGTCTTTATGAAATATGAGTAAAAAGTCAAAGGAAAAATGGAAACTATGAAACAAAATGCCAAAGGAAAGGATAAGCTGAGATGAAAAATGCAATAGAAAATACTATTGTTAAGTAAGGGCAAAAATCTGTGATGGTATGCAGCCTTGAAGAAAAGATAATTGTTGAAAGAACTAAGATAGAGAACAGAACTAAGATAACAATAGTCAATATCCCTGAAAACTAGAACAAAGAAACAGAAGTAAAAATAGTCATAGTTCAAGGAATCAGCATTTACTGCAAGCTAGGCACGTTGTCTACTTGAATCCTTAGGACAGTCTTTAATATGCAGAAGAGAAAGTAAAGAATTGCAGTACGTCACCCCAGATCACACAGCTAATGCAAATAACTGAGCATTAGAAGAAGCATTTCCAGACTGAAATAACCTGTATTGTGAAAAAGGAACACGTTTGCAACTTTCTGGGTAATACTAGTGATCATATCAAAAACCCTTTTTATTCATTGTCTTTTGCTACTAATGCCTAAGGATAAAAATTTTTAAGTCATGACTTATACTGACACCAGTTCTAATCCTTATTCCATTTCATCTTTGTATGTGCTTTCTCTTCAGTAAAAAGCCTGATTCTCAAAAACATTTTTGTACTTTATTTAGTTAACACTGCAGTGTGTACCTGTTCCCATAAAGATTTATAGCCTCAGAAACCCCAGATAGTAGTTCTCCTCTGCCCTCATAGGGTTGTTAATGGGTCAGAATCTACTCATTGGCAGTGGGTTGGGTAATATGCACAGAAAAGTTTTGCAATTGCTGTACCAGCACCACTACCAATGCAGTTATTTTTGTCCTTGAACTGTATCCTACTGAGGTGGATAGTCAAAGTACTATGTTCAGAAGCTACTTGAAATAATTTTCCTTTCCTTCTCTGAGAAAAATATGCATATTTTTTGTTATCTGACACATGATTAAGTTCACTTGTTTCTCTTTGTATTCAGTTTTAGGATCCTCCTCATTGTTGTTATATGCCATTAAATCGATTTGAGCTGCTGACCTTTTGGTTAACAGTCCAGTGCTTATCCTACAGCACTACACCAGGATTCCAAAATCCTCCTACCCTTATGAATTTAATTTTATAAATATGTAAAACATCAAAAGGGAACCCAGGTGACACAGTAGTTACATGTTCACTTGCTAACTGAAAGGCCAGTGGTTTGAACCCACCAGCTGCTTCTTGGAAGAAAAATGAGGTTATCTGCTTCTTTTAAGAGTATTATTGTTGTTGTTAAGTGTCGACAAGTCAGTTTCCACTCATAATGACCCTGTATAGGGTTTCCAAGCAGTGACTGGTGGGTTTGAACTGCTGACCTTGTGGTTAGCTTGTTATTAAATGCTGTGGAGTTGGTTCCAACTCACAGTGACCCTGCATAGGGTTTCTGAGAGTGGCTAGTGGGAAATCCTGGTGTGGCGCTATGGGTTAATGTGCCAGAGCGCAAAGTCATTTGAACTGCAAGATTGGCAGTTCAAGCTCACCAGTTGCTCCTTGGAAACCCTATACCAGGTCGCTATGGGTTGGAATTGACTCTACGGCACTTAACAACAACAAGAAGTGAATTTGAGGAGCCCTGATGTGGTGGTGTGGGTTAATATGCTGGACTGCAAAGTTGATTTGAACCTCAAGGTTGGTAGTGCAAGCTCACCAGCTGCTCCTCAGAAACCCTATACAGGGTCACTATGGGTCAGAACCAATTCGATGGCACTTAATAACAACTCTGCATTTCAACTGCTGACCTTGTGGTTAGCAGTCCAGTGCTTATTGAAGAGCAACACATGGGACAGTTCTACTCTGTTCTAATAGGGTTTCTGTGAGTTGTAAACAGTCAAAGGCAAGGGGTTTTTAAAACATCAAAATTATATTTCTTTAGAGAAGTTTCATTCTCTTCACTATTCCTTCTTTCTTGTTTTTACCTTCACTCTAGGAAAATAGTTTTGTTGATTTTGGTTTTATCCTTTCCTTGTTGCTTTCTTTACATTTTTTTACCTCTACAGAGGTAACATCTATTTGTTTGACCTTGCCTCTGTCACAGAATTTAGTTGGTGACATATTTCATTTTGTCTCTCTTATTTGAGATTTCAAATAAGAGCTGGATTTTCATCCCTTAAAAGAATGCCTAGCACTAGTGGATATTTAATATATTTGCTAATTGAAAAAGGAATTTTAAAAGATCTTAACACCTTTCCCCCTTAAACAAATAATAAATAAGGGGGAATCTGATGTAGACCATGCAGACCCGGTCAGGAGTTCAAGTCCCTGTGGGCCCAAGCGTTGCTGACCGTCCAAACCATAGGCTCTGAGGATCAGACTTTAGCCACCTAGCAGACATAGCAAAATGTCCCTTATCTGATTATTCCGTTATGCTGGTTAGTAATTCCATACATGAGCCCTGGATACCCACAGATAAATGTAAAAATCTTCCCTAAAAGCTGAGACTGTAAATTCCAAAAAGGCAAAGTTTTTCCCAAAAAAAAAAAGCTAAAGAGGCTAGAGAGAAACTCTGTTAACTGATAGTATGTGGAGGGGATTATAATCAATGTAATGAAACAAGGTATATGAATGTGTGAATGTGAAACCAATGATGTGCCCTGAAAACTTTCACTCAATCCGCAATAAAAACCTTAAAAAAAAAAAAAGATCTTAACACCCTTCTGAAGAAAACAGTGAATAAAAGGAAATTGTGTTCACTTATTTTTTCCAGTAAAAAGCCACATATGTTTCATTCATTTTCTTCTTTTTCTTTTCTTCCAATTTAGTCTGTGCTGAGTCCTATAACCCTGATGAAGAAGAGGAAGATACTGATCCAAGGGTAAGAGCTTCTGTGCATATTACAGTGGGGATGTTATTCCTCCTTCTCCACACCAATCCCTCATCATTGCTGACAGTCATGTAAATACAAGTTAAAATATCAGTGCAATGCCATTTTTTATTGAACAGATTGACAGATATTAAGAAGAATGAGAACACCACTGGTTGAGGGGATTGTAAAAAGGGTTGCCTAGAAGTGGCCGTTAGAAACATGGTCGAACCTACTGACACATCAGTTCATTGAATGAACATTTATCCCTACTAATTGAATTCCTCCCAAGGATATAAAAACAGGGATTGCTGCACTGTTGTAGCAACCTAAATGCTCCAAACTAGGAATTGTTTTTAAGTGGTGTCCAGTCGGCTACAACTCATACTGACCCTATGCTCAACCGAGTTACACTGCCCAGTGCTGCACCATTCTCATAATTGTTGCTATGCTTGAGCTCATTGCTGCTACCACCGTGCTAGTCCATCTCATTAGGGGTTGCCCTCTGTTTTGCTTACTCTCTACTCTATCAAGCATGATGTCCTTCTCTAGGGACAGGTCCTGCCTGATAACATATCCAAAGTATGAAAGCTGAAGTCTTGGCCATCCTGGTTTCTAAGGAGCATTCTGTTTGTACTTGCTCGAAGACAGATTTATTATGGTATTCCATGACACTTTTAATATTCTTTTCCAACACCATAATTCAAATTCATAAATCAGTTCGTCTACAGTCTTCCTTTTTCATTGTCCACCTTTCACATGAATATGAGATTGTTGAAAATACCATGGCTTGGGGTAGTGTGTTAGTTAAGGTTTTGCGTCAGTTTGACCAAGCTATTCCCAGTGGTTTGTCAGTTAAGATGCGGTTAGCCCCATGGTGAAACCTTGCATAGTTAACTCTGTGATGATTGGCTGTGGGCAGTTAATCAATTAAAAGGATGTTTCCTTGATGGTGTGGCCTACTCAGAATATAATCAACATGCAGGAAAACCCTGCTCTCTTTTCCACTGGTGACTTGGAACTCTACAATTGTGTAAAGCCACTTCCTTGATATAAACTTCTCTTTTTATATCTCTATACATATATGTTTCACTGGTTTTGCTTCACTGGAGAACCCAGCCTAACACAGTCAGGCTCATCTTAGTCCTCAAACAAATAACTTTGCTCTTGAACATTTTAAAGCGATCTTGTGAATTAAGGTTTACAAACAAGATCATCAGTTTTACATTAAACAAATTACATACATTGTTTCATGTCAGATGATTGCAATCCCTTCAATGCAACAACAGTTATCCCGCTTCCTCCCTGTATATCCTATTTCCATTCCACCCACCTTCCCATCACTTCTCAACTTTGTCTTTTGGTAAATGTTGCCCTTTTGATTCTGAATGACTGACCATTCCATGGTGAGCTTACCTTACTAATGCTTTTGTTCCCCCTATATACCTAACTTCTGCTTGGCTAAAAGTTGGGACACGAGGGTGAGTTCCTTTCCAGACCTGAAGGGTGGTCAAGGACCATAGTCTCAGGTTCCTCCAGTTTCTTTCTGACCAGTAAGCCTGATCTTTTAAATAATTTTGAGTTTTGTTCTACATTTTCTTCCACTCCATCTGGGACCTTCTAATGTGATCCCTTTTACAGCAGTTGGTAGTGGTAGCTGGGCATCATCTAGTTTTTCTGGTCTCAGAGTCATGGAGACTTATATGTTCCATTAGTACATTGGACCAAGTGATTCCAAGTCTCTTCAAGTCTCAAGACTCTTCATTTTTCTACACATGGAGAGAGCAATAGCTACACCTTAGATGGCCACACAAGACCTTTTAAGATCCCATATGCTACTAACCAAAGTAGAATGTAGAACATTGTCTTTGTGGACTGTGCTCTGGACCATGGTGTCCACTGAGACTATCGTTCTGAGCCCCCAGGCCCAGCAACTCATTGCCTTAACGTGTGATAATATCTAAGAACTTTTCATCATTTTGCCCACTGTATGTGCCACAGCATTCTTAGTTGTGTTTTCAGGAAAGGTAAATACCCATGTACCAATATCTTCTTTCAAACTCTTATATGTAAGTGGGCTATATAAATATATGTTGTTGTTGTTAAGTGCCATCGAGTGGGTTCCAATTCATAGCGACCCGGTATAGGGTTTCCGAGGAGCAGCTGTTGAGTTTGAACCTCCTACCTTGTGATTCAAACTGATCTTGCAGTCTAGTGCTTATTCTACACTGCCACACCAGGACTAATTCACTCTCTCTATATATAGAAACAGATATATAGATAAATGTTGTTGAGTGCTGTCGAGTCAGTTCCAAGGAGCTTGAACCATTGGCCTTGCTGTTCAAACTGACCTTGAAGTCCAGCGCATTAACCCACAGTACCACATCAGGACAATATATATATCCCACTCTTCCTCTATACCCATTCAGCCTGTGTATTTGCCCATGTATCTACCCAAAGAACATTGTTGACAGTTTACCTCTGTCCCCTTAATCCTTACATACCTTCCCCTGTCTTCACCTGTCCATCATTCTGCAAAGCTCCCTCTTCTTGTATCATTTGACTGCTTGACTGCTGCTTCCATTAGTACTAATTATGAATTCAAGCAAAATGAAAGTTTTTGACAACGTTAATCTTTTCTCTACTTACCATAATGATATTTATTGGTCAAATTGTGAGGATTTGTGTTTTCTTTACATTGAGATGCAACTCATACTGAAGACTTTGGTCTTTGATCTTCATGAGTATTTTAAGTTCTATTCACTTCTCCAACAAGGTTGTATCATCTGCATATCACAACTTGTTAATGAGTCTTTCTCCAATCCCGATGCCACATTCTTCTTCATATAATCCAGTTTCTTAGGTTATTTGCTCATCATACAGATTGGATAGTATGGTGAAAGAATATAACCCATGGTACACACTTTTCCTGATTTAAAACCATGTGGTATCCCCTTGTTTTGTTTGAACAACTGCTTCTTGGTTTATGTGCAGGCTCCTTATGAACACAATTAAGCGTTCCAGAATACTCTGCAATGTTACCCATAGTTTGTCATGATCCACACAGTCAAAAGTCTGTGTATAGCCATTCTTTCTGGTACTCTGCTTTCAGTCAAAATCCACATGATGTCAGCAATGATATCAGTTTTTCTACATCCTCTTCGGAATCCAATTTGATTTTCTGACAGTTCCCTGTCAATGCACTGTTGCAACAATTTTTGAATTATCTTTTAATGCTTTCTGCATTATTCAGCATTCTGTCCTCACTGTTTTGTTGTTAGGTGCCATCGAGTCAGCACCGATTCATAGCAACTGTATGCACAACACAATGAAACACTGCCCAGTCCTGGACTAACTTCACAATCTTTGATACATTTGAGGCAAAGATCAGCTGGCTGTATGTGAATGGGTTAATTTCTGGATTCTCAATGCTGTTCCATTGATCTATGTATCTTTCATTGTACCAGTACTAGACTGTTTTTTTGTTTTGTTTTTTTCTTAAATGTTTTATGTGATAGTTTACATGGGAGAACATTAGTTTTACATTCATTCTATTGTATATCGTCTCATTGCCATGCTTACAATC